>NW_027533010.1:2426280-2687723 GCF_008692635.1 Crocuta crocuta | reverse complement strand
ATATATACAGAGAAACTAAAAATCAATCTTTTCTAAAATATTTTAATTTATTTCCTGTTGATAAGTAGTATAGTTTGATACACTCAGGTTGGCTTTCAGTAAATGGAGGCTACTTGTTGCCTGATTTGTTTCTTTTGATACTGAAATAAGCCAAATTTGTATCTGTTCAGAAATGACTTCAGGTCTTTTTCTATTGTAAATATATTCTGTATTTTTTTTTTTAGTAGTTACAACTTTTCCTCTTGGATAGCATCTATATAATTCATTACCATTTTTGAGAAATCTAAATATTGAACTGATTTGAGTCTAAGTTGAACATACAAGCTGTTAATTTTGGAATTTGTACTCCCCTACCACCATCACCACCACCCCAGATTTGTCTTCAGCCTTAGTCACCCTAAATTTTTTTTATTAATAGTCTGTAAGGGATTTTTTTCAGACTTTACTTTTACAAAAAGTTTTAGCTTTACATAAAAACTGAGCTGAAAGTACATAGAATTCCCATAAACGCCCTACGCCCATTCCCAGTTCCCTACTGTTAACATTTTTCTTTAGCGTGGTACATTTATTATAATTGATAAGCCAATATTGATACAGTATTGTTAGCTAAAGTCCATAGTTTATATTAGGGTTAACTCTGTATTATACACTCTATGAATTTTGACAAATGCATAATGATATATATCCACCATTACAGTATCATATAGAATTGTATCAGTTGGTTAAGCATCTGACTCTTGGTTTCAGCTCAGGTCATGATCTCATGGTTCATGAGTTGGAGCCCCGCATCAGGTCTGCACTACCACTGGTAGTGAAGAGTCTGCTTGGGATTCTGTCTTTCTCTCTGCCCCTCCCCTGCTCGTGCTTTTTCACTCTCTCTCACAATAAATAAACTTAAAAAAAAAAAAAAAAAGAATAGCTCCAGTGTCCTAAAAATCCTCTGTGCTCTAACTATTCATCCCTCCCTCCCTCAGCCAACCCTGTGGCCCATCTCCAGCCCCTTGATCTTTTTATAGTCTCCAAAGTTTTGCCTTTGTCTCTGGTTTTTTTTTTAAAACTCTAAGTATAAGACAGGAAACAGTTTGGTTAGAGTGGTGTCATAGAGGTAAAACAAAGGAGGTTTAAAGATTTACCATAAAACACATCAATTTTGGCATCAGAACTACACTATTTTTTACCAACAATAAATGCTTCTATTTACTTTTTATTCAACTAACATTAATTGGTAACATAGTCCAGGCCAACACCATTTTAGATGTAGGAGATAACTGTAGTAAGCAATATACACAGGGTCTGGGCCCTCAAGGAATATACATTCATATTGAAGGGGAAAGGAGGACAGCAATTCAACAGAAAGTCAAGCAAAATATTTTTCAATACTGCTAAGTAGGATGATGGAAATAAAAAAAGGTTATGTGACAGAGTGACAGGTGGGGACAGTTATTAGGAAAGACTTCTCTGAGGATATGACATTTGAACTAAAAATTAAGAGCTATGAAGCAATTATTCATGTAAGAGAAGATTCTAGACAGAGAGAACCACAAATAAAATAACCCAGAGATGGAAACAAACTTGATCTGACTGAAGAAAGAAAGGAAGCCCATGTGGCTGGGGGCAGTGAACAGAAGAGAGAGTGTGGGGGTGAGGCTGGGAGAAGCAGAGGAGGGTGGGAGAGGGGAGTGACATGGGTATGCAAGGCCAGGTCATAACTGACCCTATAGACCACAGTAAGGAGTTTCAATTTTATTTTAATGGGAAGCCACTGTAGGATTTTAGGCCGGAAAGTGTCATGATCAGATTTATGTTTTTAAAATTATCTCTCTGGGTCTGGCAGAGTATCTTAGAAGACTTCTTTACAGGAAATATTGGGGTGCCTGGATGGCTCAGTCGGTTAAGCGTCCAACTTTGGCTCAGGTCATGATCCCTCCATTCGTGGGTTTGAGCCCCGCATTGGGTTCTGTGCTGGCAGCTCAGAACCTGGAGCCTGTTTCAGATTCTGGTCTTCCTCTCTCTCTGATCCTCCCCTTCTCATGTTCTGTCTCTCTGTCTCAAAAATAAATAAACTATTAAAAAAATTTTTAATTAACACTAATACTAATATTAATTATATCTTCAAGAGTTTGAAGATGCCAACCAATACAATGCAAATCCTAGAAAGTAAAAATGGTGTTTTTACATTCAAGGCTAATAGCATCATTACTTGTATCTGTTTCTACCCACTTCCTCCCTAAAAGAAATAACCCAGCAGAGCCATCAAAAGAGTTTTGATTCACTTGCAAGTTCTGCTGAGTTTGCCATTTGGCATAGGGATATTTACACTAAAAAATATCTCCATAAATCATTTCCATAGGGAACTATAAATGAAGATATCATTGAAAGTATTTCTGTTTTCTACTGTAGCCTTTTACTTGAAGCTTTGGAAAACCATGCTAAGCCTGTAATTACAAACTTCATGTTAAAAATACAAATGAGAAAAGGTTGATGTTCAGATTTAGCTTCCGCAGATAAAACTGAAAAAACAAAACAGCATTGGACACTGAGAGATGTGACATGGACATTGGCCAACCACAGTCCAGGTGTTTTTCTGCGTATTCCTAGCCTAGCTCCAGGGGAACAGGCTCCCTTCCCAGTGAATGATTTTTCTTTCTCAGTTTCACAGAGAATTGGAGGAATAAGTGATTTCCACTGTCTGTCTCTATGGCAACGAGTACCCTAATTTCACCTCTTAAATGGCAATTATACCTATTCACTGAATAGCTTTCAGTCCCTGCTTTTATGATGAAAAAATTGATTTTATGAAAAATGAGATATAGGTAATAGGTGAACTTTTCCCCCAGCAGCCATGGAATACAGTTTGTAAGAGGTATGATCATTCAGAGGGAGAATGTATTCTATGGGGTTTTTTCTTTTTCAGTTGTAGGATGTTTATCCCAAATGTCTTTCCTCTAGTCATTTTTAATGATAAAATATTATTCAATTATGAAAATTAGTTGGGTTTATTGTAAAGAGTTCAGCAAATAGAGAATAAACATTAAAAAACCATAAATAAGAAAATAAAGTTCACTCTCCTTACTTAAAACTAATTACTATGAATATTTTGTTAACATTGTAGATGCGTATACATGTAAACACAATTTAAATTCTATAGTGTATATCTTTTATAACCAGACTTTTTCACAAAGTGTGTTATGAGAAGTTTTCCAAACCTTTAAATATTCTTCTAATGCATAATTTTAATGGCTTGAGTCCATCTTGACTTACTATATTTCATTTAACATAGCTCTATGTTGACATTATTAAACACAAATGTTTAAGTATATAATTATTGCTTTAGAATAAATCCCAGGAAAGAAATATATAAATCAAATGGGCTAAACATCTTAAATAATATTGCTGAGTTTTTCTCTCAAAAGATTATATCGATTTATTTTCCTAGTAGAACTAGATGGATGAGAGTATCCATTATCTTAAATTCTCTATCTGAGGTACTACTTTTTTAGTGCCAAAGAGAGAGGGAATATCTCACTACATTTCTTTAATATCTTTAACCTAAAACTCATTTTAAGGTTAAATATGTTTTTAGATTTTCATTGTTTTTGTTTGTTTGTTTGTTTTAAGGAGGAAGAGATACATGAACTGCTTGTTCATCTCTGAAGTAAAGAATATTTGTGGGGCACCTGGGTGCTTCAGTCACAGCAGACTCTTGATTTTCGGCTCAGGTCATGATCTCTTGGTTCATGGGGATCCTCACGGTTCATCGGGATCTGCGCTGGCAGTGTGGAGCTGCTTGGGAGTCTCTCTCTCCCTGCCTCTCTGCCTCTGCCCCTCCCCCACTTGCTTGTGTGTGTGTGTGTGTGTGTGTGTGTGTGTGTGTGCGCGTGCGCCCGTGCGCGCGCGCGCGCGCACACACACACACACACTTTCTCTCAAAATAAAGATTTAAAAAAGGGAGTATTTGGGGCGCCTGGGTGGCTTAGTCGGTTAAGCGTCCGACTTTCGCTTGGGTCATGATCTCACGGTTCGTGGGTTCGAGCCCCGCGTCGGGCTCTGTGCTGACTGCCAGCTCAGAGCCTGGAGCCTGTTTCAGTCTGTGACTCCCTCTCTCTCTGACCCTCCCCTGCTCACGCTGTCTCTCTCTGTCTCTCTCCTAAAAATAAATAAAAAAACATTTAAAAAAAATAAAAAATAAATAAAAATAAATAAAAAAGGGAGTATTTGTTATTCCCTAATAACTATCCTCCCTCTAGTTCTGAGTAACAGAAGAGATAACTTTAAGTTGAACACATAGCCGCTTGACATAGATACTTCCCATTCTCCTCTACAGCTAGATGTGGCTATGTTTTAACTCTGGGCTCATGAAATATAAGCAGACATGATCTATGTTATTTCAGAGAAATGTCCTTAAAGGCAGAAGATATGCCTTCTTTTCCTCTTCAGCATCCCTGATGATTAGAACACAGATTTTATGTGCTGCTTCAGCAGCCATTTTGGACCAGAAGAATAATGGTCACACTGCAGGGATGGCAGAGCAGAAAGCTAGAGGGAGCCTGGGTTCCTAAGAACTTTACAGAAGTTTCATACTGGAAGGCTGGTCTCCAGATTTTTATTTGGAGGAGTACAACCGTGGTTTTTTTTTTTTTTTAATTATTTATTTAGTTTTGAGAGAGGGGTAGGGGTAGAGAGAGCAAAGACAGAGAGAATCCCAAGGAGACTCCACACTGTCAGCACAGAGCCTGATGCAGGGCTCAAACTCACAAACTTGAGCAAAAAATCAAGAATCAGATGCTTAAACAATTGAGCCACCAGGTGTCCCTAAAACTTGGTATTTTTATTTATTTTTTATTTTGTAATGTTTATTTTTGAAAGAGAGTGAAGGGAGGGGCAGACAGAGAGGGAGACACAGTATATGAAGCAGGATCCAGGCTCTGAGCTGTCAGCACAGAGCCCAAAGCAGCGCTCAAACTCACAAACCATAAGATCATGGCCTGAGCTGAAGTCAGATGCTTAACTGACTAAGCCACCCAGGCGCCCCTTTATTTTTTAACTTTGTATTTTTAAGCCATGATTGTGTTGCAATGTTTGTCATATCAAGCAGAAATTAGACCTAATTGACATAAGATTTTTTCCCCATTTTTTTCCTTACTGATTTTTAAGTGTGCTTTCTATTTTAAGGATAGTTTACACTTTATCTGGTATCTATGTTACAAAGTTTTCCAATTTTTCATTTGCTCCTTAGTTTCTTATGGAATTAGGAGATGCAAAAATATAACTATCTTTACATTTAATTGCTACATACATTCCATTATATAGTCAGAAAAAATCATTTAATAGTATCAGCTTATTAATATAAGTTCCAGAGAAATATTTTGTCTCAAACATCATATGGCAGCACTGAGAAGCATATATTCATTTCCTACAGGTATAAATTTAAATGGTTATGTTGCAGGCTAACATCATTTAGATGCTGAAAAATTGTGCTTTTGAAGACTTCATCAATAATTCATTCCTTGCTAAAGCAGAGAATTTCTATTTGTAATCTGTGGGGCTGTGGGTTCAAAGCACCGCCGCAGATGTCTTCATTGGCACCTAGGGGAAGCTGAGTGGGCCTGCTCTGTCTGCCACCCACAATGTTATTTATTCATTAGAGTTACACAAAATAGTCTCTGCCAGATGATTTCCCCACATACATGCAGGTAAGAAATAGAGTCACAATTTCCTACCAGATCATAAGCAGCCAACATTTTTTTCTGCACATCTGGAACTGCCCCCAGAGGCTCCAAATAAGGAAAACTGTCTTTCATGACAAGAGAGACTGAAGGAGTATTGTCACTGGTGATGAGCCGAGAGGACAAGGTCAACAGGCACTGCTTCAGACTGGCAATTGGAGGAAGTCCACACAATTCCTTAATAGATACTATGGCATTCTGTGGGGAAGAAACATGGAATTATACTTCTGACCACATGACATATCACTCACAGCACTTCTAAGTTTACACTAAAGTATATCCATTAAAAGTATACCCTTTAATATATACATAATTTGGAGCAAAGTGGATTATAATCAATCAAAAATATAATGTGCACAACACAGAGATAATCCATGATTACACTTCATCTTTCTCAATTTTTAGCAACTGCCACAAATATGCCATAAAGTAAATCAGATTGTGAACCAAGGCTACACAGTGCTTTTCAAAGCAGAGCACTGGAATATTCATACAAGTCAGCATTGGCTGGTTGTGAATATCTTATTTAATTTGTATCATGATGATAATAAAAATAAGCTGGTGATTGCACATTGCAGTGCATCTTCTTTGAGCTTTTCCCCTCCAGGTAGCAGGCTGCAATTACTCACCACCCTCCATTTAACTAATCATCAATGGTGTTTCTTTGTTGTCGCATCAGATATGGACCTGATAGATGTACATATTGAAACAAATTTCATGTAGAGCTACATTTGTTCATGTTACAAGCTTTTAAAATTCATTTGAAATAGGAATTATAACTATTTTATGTTTTATTATAGATTTACTAACCTAATCTATTATATGTCAAATGAAAATAGGAGACAATGATGGTATTTCATTTTTCTACTGATTAGGCTCCAAATAATTCTTAGCCCAAAAGACTATCTGTTAAGATGACATAAGTTATCAATACTGCCTGGAAAAACTTTATTTATAACCAACTATACTTAACAGGTATCTTAAACACACAATATGTGTAAAGGATATATTTTTAAGAATTAAATAGAAATAAATAAAATCTACTTGTAATATATAAAATAAGGCGTAGAAATGATGTAACTAATCTGATACAGGGATTTATAATAGTTTTTAATTATGTCAGAAAAAGTCAGGTAGAAGATGCTAATATTTGGAGCCTATTTTTAAAGCAGTGGCTAAGGCAACCACTTCAAATAAAATGCTCACCATCTAAGTATTTATATGTGATTTATGTGTCATACTGCTTTCTACCATTTTAGCTATTTAAAATTGATTTTAAGTCTATCTTGAATTTCTCTGTGAAATAATGTAAAAATAAAGTCTTCACCAAATGATGGATTTGAGGTTCAGCATCACCTGACTAAAAACCATGAATGATCTTGAGTGTTGGTAGTAGACAATTCTGAATTTAAAGCCCAACATTCCTATTTACTAACTACAATATTTGGGAAATTATCTAACTTCTTCAAGCCTGTTTTCTGTCTTGAAAGTAGGGATTTTTTTTTTTTTGGTGAGAATTACTATTAAAATGTTAGCTAATGGAGCAGATAAAGTGAATTGAAAAATATTCCTCTCTTGTTTGCTATCATATTTAGACTGCTACTTGTGCTAACCAACACTTCCTTGCACATTGTAGGAACTCAGTATTTGTTGTTAGACTGTTTATAAGTAATATGAGCCTAGAGTAAGTATATTCAATCGTACTGAAGAAAGAAATTGGCAACCATCTCTGTTTACAAACATTAATGAAGGGAAAGAAACTAACATTGAATTTCCACATGCCAGCACTAGGAAATTTACATATATTGTCATTTAATTCTGATAATAATTCTGTGATGTATTACTGTTTTCCTTACCTCATGTGGAGAAAACTGATGATCAGAGATCTGAAATAATTTGCTCAAGATCTTAAGAGGATAAAGTTTAAGCCAGAATCCATTTTCTTTCAACTTTCAATTAAACCACATTTCTAAGAGAAGACTGACTACATGGTTTTCAACATGTTCAAGTGCTGAACATTGTTTGTTTGTTTAGTTGTGTTTTCTCTTGTTGGGAGTAATTTATTATTGATGCTGTACACTGAAACAACTAAAATAAACTAATAGGCATTATATTTGTTTATGTGACTTCAACTTCCCTTTTATGTTCATATCTGTAAATACTTTACATATATACTTGTAATTAGTATTGTCTGTATATATAATATTTTATATATTGTACATACATATATTTTATAGACTATTCTTTTTACATTGTTTCATATATACAATGCCATATATCTATTTGGTTATGTGGTAGGTATATTTAATGGATCTATAAGGCATTTCTATTAACTGGTTTAGTTCAGGTCAAATTTAACATAGCATTAATTTATAATCAGATACATAAAATATATCTGCTTTCACAGGCAGCACTTAATTTGGTGGTTTATGAGTTTATACAACCTTTCTGATAATTTTTTATGGAATCAGATCACAAGTAATACGCAATGTTCACTGGTAAATGAAGGGTAGGAAGAAGTAGGAACAGGTGGGGAGAGTTTGAGATTTTTCCTACCTGCATATTTTCTCTCATATCTATGGCTTCTCGTAAAGGATGAACTGCTATTTTAAAGATGTCATCTATGGTCTTAAGACCAATATTCCTGAGCATGGTATATTCTCGAACTTTCTTTCCCATTCTCACTGACAGGCTGCGCTTCTGTGCCTTTCCTCCTCCACTTCGATTAGTTATTGCTATGTGGACAAAAAGGGTTACATGCTCCATGATGTCACCCACAAAAGAGCGCAGGGGGACATGCCGATATCCAGGCTGCAAACATTCAAATGGTATTGTGTATTGTCCTATAAACTCATCCCCAATGTAGTCATCATCTAGAACGACAAAACGGATCATGGCCAGCTCAGGTAGGTTTACTTGAAACTCAAAAGTTTCATCAAAAATAGGGTTATCACTGTTTTGTTGTACAGTTTTAGTTCTTTGTTCTGAACAGTCTGCTGGAATTCCATGTATCTCTATACAAACATAAGGATCTATGACATCTCCTTTGGCACAAGCTCCCTTGGGCTTTGGAAAATTCTGACCACTGATGATCTTGATATGAAGAGCCAGTGGAGACACCCCAGGTACAATGCCCTTTGTGTTTGCACTGAAGTAAGAAACTTCATCTCGCATGATGGATGGCCTTAGAACATAACCACATCCTCCGTTTTGAAGAAACCAGCCTGTGTGAAGGTCCATCATTGGACCCGGAGTCTGAAAATTCATTGCCACAATCTGACAGCCACAATTCCAAAAGTCCTGTGGATTCAAGTTACTGGAATCGATCCTCATGGCACTTGGATAGATTCTTGACAAGAACCTCTTATTATAATTTACAAAATCCTCTGGGTATTCATTTGCAATTCGGCTGGCCTCTGTTTCACTAAAGGAACACATTTCCCAGTAGTTTTGACTTTTCATGGACAGTTCAAAATCCCTATACTGAACAGATTTACAGATAGAGACCAAATCAGAGAGCTCCCTACACAGCCAGATCTGCTTCTGCTCACCATTGTAATCTACTGACAGCCTTCGAGACATTTCCGCTTCCTCGTCTTCATCTGTGACCTCTCCTTCTAAAACATCTGGGTCAGAAGGTAATTTCTTTCCTTTCACAATAATCATTCTTTTTAATTTTTCTGGTGATGGGAGGTAGGTTTCTGATGGCAAAGGTGCCTCAGTATAGAGCTTATTGCCAAAGACCTTTTTCATCTGTTGAACCATTACCTTCTGCTGGGGTAGGGAGCAGTGATTTCCCAAGCAAAGAATGAGTGGGTATTCAGAAGCAACAAAGGCAAATTTATTTATCACCTCTATGACACTTCGAAAGGAAAGGTATGTTGTCACATTATTTCGATTACAAAGGATGGGTTCGTTGTCTGAACCATCACTTACATCAAGTTCAATGCTTCGACAGCCCATTTTCAAAGCTCTAACATACCCATTGATATCAGCTGGTCCCCTAAACTGGTCTTCTATGAGATAAGTGTTGTGAGAGGCATTGATGTAGTAGTGAGATAATGGCTGGGTCATATCTTGGGCAACCTTTTTTTGCTCAGGATCAAAAATGTCACATTCTGATGACAACAGATACTGGGTAAAGCCATCAATTGCAAGAAACCCTTTTTGACGTCCTTCTTCAGAAAGTTCGTATCTCCGAATAATGTCTAAGCACATATCCTCGGTAATATGGGCAACTCCTTGCTCAGCTTCTAAAAAGAGCATGAGATCATTAGCATCCAAATATTCTTTGTTTTTAGATATCTGTACCAGTAAGAAATATACTTCTGGCCTCGTGCAAAGTTCACAAAAAGCTTCGCAAAATTCCTCTTCTGTCACTCGTGTGGTTAGTTTTTCTTTGCTCTTCTGGATTTCTTTAAACTTTAACCTGATCTTGGATTCCTTCAGAGTAGGGTTGAGTTGTTTTATTAACTCGACAGAGGTGTCTTCCAACATAATCCCATTCCCATCAACATCTGCTGCTTCAAACACTGTTTTCAACCACATGAACCTTGGTGTGTTCTGGTTGCCCTCTATAAAGTCAAGGGGTTGCTTACTTCGAGAAACCAAGTACCGTAAACCTGAAACCCAGATGTTTGCTACATCTGCTGAATTGGCAACCAGGTCCAGAGACTCGTAGTTTTCCCCATGGAGTATGGAAAAGGCACAGTCCTCACAAATCTGGTCGGCAAGGCCATTGTTTCTAAATGTTTCTGTGTTCTTCCCCAATCTGATCTCTTTTATGGCAGAAATGTCAAGCTTAGCTTTCTCGAGGTCTTTCTTGGAAGGTTCCCAGCGAAGAGCTTGGAGGTCTGTGTCCAGAGTGAAAAAACGGTTGTATATACGAGAATTTGGCCGGACCTTCTTCAGTTCGCAGCCAGCTTGCATGAAGCTGATGCAGTCACTCGCACTGCTAATTTTCTTTTCTGATGGCATGCTGCTGAAAGACACGGTTTTCTTTCTTCCACCACATTTTTGGTTAGAAGGATCCTGTAAAAATAATTTGAAAATAATGAATCATCTTTCCTTTAGAAAATAGACAAATTCAATCACACTCTATGAACTCTTCAGGCTCCATTCAGACAGAGGCTGGCCTAAATTCACATTTTCACTATTCCAGCAAAAGATAAATTGCCAAGAAAATTGATATTATTAGCTTTAGGAAAAAACCATATTTTTCAAATGCCTGGAGTTCTTTGAAATAAAAGCAACTATTAAGTTAATTACAAATCACTCATTTGTTCATTAAAGCAGATTTCATAAGAACCACTATGTGTAGATACTTTGACAACCTAGTTCAAGTCCCTATAGATATGTGAAAAATAATGCTGGATTTCTTTTAAAAGTTTTCTTCATTTATACCTTGCAGCAGTTCAACTTTTAAACATAAAACTAGTTCAAATAAAAGATTTTCACTTTAATATGTTTACATCAAAAAGGATTGACAATTGTACCTTTTTATTTATTTTTGAGAGAGAGAGAGTGAGAGAAAGCAGGAGGGGGCAGAGAGAGAGGGAGAGATAGAATCCCAAATAGGCTCCACACTGTTGGCACAAAGCCTAACACAGGGGGCTTTGTGAACTATGACCTGAACATATGTCGGATGCTTAACCAACTAAGCCACCCAGGCACCCCAGGACTGACAATGTATCTTAACTAAAAGTTACTTTTCCCCCTCAAACTATTTTGAAGACTCTAAGTGTCTTGAAATTCAGACTGGAAGCTCATAGTAAACAGATGACTCTCACTTGAGCAAATTTGCACTCAGGTAAACAGTTTAGATGAACTTTATGAGAATCAACACCTGTGTTTCAGTATAAACCTATTAGTAGCCACAGCTTAGTACCAAACAGAAATCTGAATGGTTCCACTAACATTTAAGATTCTTTCCATGTAAATTAAATTTTCAAGTCTTTCACCAAAGAATGTCACAGAGAACACTTCTTCTTGCCCTCTACCCATTTCTGTAAGTGTCCTTGGATCTTAGTCTCACAGAATCCTCAGTCCATTTTGCCACGTTACTTGGTGCTGAAGGCATCAAGCTTTCAGTGTTCAGATTAGTGTGCCTTAGGCAGGTTAATTATTTCCTGTGGCTATTTTGTTCTTGGGTGTATCAAGGCTTTCTCATGTATTATCTTTCCCAAATCTTATGATTTGTATCCAATCCTTGTATTCATAAGATAACAGATGTCATCTTAGTCTCAGATTGTCCACTGTCTATCACTCCCAATTCATCTACACTGAACATCTGACCAATGCCACTTAAAACTGGATATTCCTCTGTTCAGACCATAGACTGAAGTTAATAATGTTCCCGACCACATCACCAATTCAGATAATTCTCCCAGGAACTAGTTTTCCAAAAGCACCTTAATGCATATTTATAGTGCCTGATTTTATAAGCAGAGCAAAGCAGCAGCAAAGTGTTAAATGCAAAAGGCATTGTCTTTATGTAAAAATAACTAGTCTCAAGCTGTAATTATTCCACTCAGTAAATATATGACCTCAGATAAGTCATTTAGCCTCTCTGAATCTTGATTTCTGCTTTTAAATAGTAGTCGATAATCATTACATATAATAGTGCTGTTGTGAGACTCAGAAGGAAAAGTGTGCATGAATAGTCTTTGTAAACTGTAGATGTTTATTGATTAAGTCTTTTTGAAGGAAGAGGAACATTTCTTCATACACCTGGTCATTGCAGGGTCTGACCAGGATATTGGAGTTTATTAAGAAGTTGATTCATTCTGGACTTCTGCGTTGAAGACAAATCGTCAGTGATAAACTAAAAATATTTAAAACGATATTACTATTTTAAGCACTGAAAGGTATTAACAAAGTAATTGGGACTCTCTCCTGCACTGGCCTTCCTTTAAAACGGTAGATTCTCTCCTCTGAGGCCTTATTTAATTGTGATCCTGCCTGTAAGAGCCTCCTTATCCTGTGATTCAGGAAAAGGCAGGATGATTTATCATTTAATTGACTAAAATCTTGCCTGTGAAAAGAAAACAAAATTTGCTTTAGTTATGGGATTGTTGGTGAGATGACTCATTAATTCAAATATATATCTGATGTTCAAGTGACAAAGATATAAATTACCCAATTTATTTACAGAATAAAAAAAATCTGCACAGATTACAGAATATTGTTTCTTGATGCCCTGGCATTTAACAATTTAGCTCTTGCTTTTCCAGAGAGTTGTGATTTTTAATTATCCTATAGTAGTCAATTTCCTGATCCTTAAGTTAAAAAACAAGTATAAATCTTCAGCTGTTTAGACGCAGTTGCACTATTAGAACACATTTAAATTCATCACAACCCACATGCTCAGAAATTTCAGGGGTGTGTATGTGTGTTTTTCCACACCATACAGACAGGCACCTAATGGCACTGCTCAGATGGGACTAATCTACCAAGTACAATAAAGAGGGAAACTGAATTGTGATAATAATGTAGACTGTGACTCTGCTCTTAAAGCTACCATTTGACTAGGCTTTTAAGCTAATGAGACCTTTCACAGAAAAAAATATTTTTATATGAGCAGATCATGTTCTAAGCAGGATTATTGTCAACAGAGTTATAAAACCTCTAACAGTCTCTAATAAACCTTCAGTGGGAAATCAGTGTTGCTAAAAATGTATGTATATAGTTCCTGCACCTTAAGTATGGCTCCACACCTCAAAAACAGTCTAACACTTCACTCTTGACTTGAGCCACTGTTTATGAAAACAAAAGTACTGCTGTTGAAAGAGTTTTCTCCTATAAGCCTCTCTTCTTTGTGGTGATATCTCCTTAAATCAAGACTTTCTCTCCTAGTAAGATAAGCTTTCAAGAGATAAATGTTTTTTATCTAGCCTACGAAAGAATCAACCTGCTCCAAATGCTATTTCCTGCTTTGATCTCCAATTCCTACATCGTTACAAAATTTATCCCAAAATGCCTTATAACTTGGAACCAGTGTAAAAGATATCATTTTAGGTTGTCATCTCACAAAGGACAAACTCCAAAGTTATTACAAGCCCCCAAATGAGCAAAAAACTGGCCAAAGCATATGTGAAAAAATAATTAGCTTGTCCGCTATTGACTAGAGCAAAAATTATTTCTATTCAAAATATGCTGGAAAAGTCTCGGGACTCTGGTATATCTCTAAGTCTGTATTTCCAGTGGTCATGCTATGCAGTAGCTCTGCAAAGCTTTGGTGCGGGGGTGGGAGGGATTGTATGGAGAGCGTGGGAATGACGGACAACTCCACATCTCCTTCTGAGCTTCATCACTCTCATGGTCTCTTTGCCAAGCCCTACACTCCCACATTTGTGTTTCCCTCAATAAGATCTTGGCAGATTAGTGGTGGAGAGGGGGAACTGCTCAGGTAAACAGTCAGGAGATATCCTCAAATGAAAGAATTTGAGGTGTTGATATTAGATCTTCCTGTTGACAAATACAAAAAAATCTGATGATGGAATGAGAGAAAACCCACTGCAGTTAGTTATCTGTATACTGGAAAGGCAGGTGCATTGGGCACTTTCCAAGAGAAACCAAAGTTTGCTATTAGTTAGGTGTTCTCTTGTTATCTTCTAGCTCATTAGTTGATTAAATTGACTCCAACGGTCATAAGGTCTTATGATAAGGAGATTATTACAAAGAATGAAGAGTTTTCTGGTTATTTTTAAAAATTATTAAATGCTTATTCATTTTTGAGAAAGAGACAGAGCATGAGTGGGGGAGGGGCTGAGAGTGAGGGAGACACAGAATCCAAAGCAGGCTCCGGGCTCTGAGCTGTCAGCACAGAGCCTGACATGGGGCTCAAACCCACAGATCATGAGATCATGACCAGAGCTGAAGTCAGACACTTAACTGACTGAGCCACCCAGGTGTCCCTCCATTTATTTTTAAAGCTATGTTTCTTCACACTGCAAAGAAAGGAAGAAGCTAAAGTACTTATTAACCCCAAAATTTTTCTTAGGCCAGCTTACAAAATTTATTAGGATGAATAGCACACTATCACTCCTCTGTCCCCTAGGTTGAAGCTTAGCCTCCTATTCTAGCAGGGTCCAATTAAATAATATTTAATTATTATTAAAATAATACCTGGTTGGCTCAATTGGTTAAACGTCTGACTCTTGATTTCGTTTTAGGTCATGATCTCACAGTTCATTGGATGGAGCCTCATGTTAGGCTCTGTGCTGACAGTGCAGAGTCTGCTTGGGATTCTCTCTCTCCCTCTCTCTCTGCCCTTCCCCCACTCGTGTGTATACACTCTCTCTCTTTCTCACTCTCTCACAATAAATTTTTTTTAACATTTAAAAAAACAATACAAGACATTAATTTATGAGCATTGTTTCTAATATATTCATATTATAAAGATAATTTCTATCTAATCTCATGATGTAAGGATTGATTTCTAGTCTTAGAAATAATTTCAAAATACTAGGGGAACATGATCAAATGTTTTCATTTTTAATTTTTCATTAAAATAAGGAATAAATAAGAAAAATATAAGAAATAAATGAGATTCTTTCACAATAGTAAAAGTTTTATAGCTCCCTAAATATGTTTTATTAAACTAAAATTGGAAAAATGTTTAAATAAGCCAAATTAATAAACCTATTTCTATAAGTTTCCATTGGTATTTGCTCTCTGACCCCAGCAAGGCTGGATACACTGCAAATTCCTTATGAAACAGTCAATAAACAAAATCATTTTTCTTCAGTACCACATCAACAAGCTGGAGAGATAACTCAGTTTAACCCATGTAAGTAGTTTGGGGTCTCAATAATGGAACTATTGAATTATTTCAATATAATATTTCAGGGGGGAAAAAGTATACTAAAGCAACACACAAATGTAAATGTACCCAATGCCACAGAACTGCACATTTAAAAATAGTTAAAAGTGGTAAATTTTATGTCATATACATTTTAACACAAATGCCTATTTTTGAAGAGCTCTCTTAGTCTTTCTTAGTCTCTATATAAAAATTTAATCGATTATAACTAAAAAGATAAGCAAAAATATAGGTACATAAATCTTATTTTCATCAAAAGGATTCTATCTTGTTCTTATAAACAACCTATTATAACACTATACTATTCATTCTTGTTTTATGAACTTACAAGCAAAATTCAGAAATAAAAGATTTGGTTGATATATGAAATCTTCAAAGGATTGTAGACAATATAATCTAGAATACAAATGAGCTTCAACCCTGGATATTGAGAGGCCTCAGACTTCCATTCTTTGTTCATTCATTTAACAAACAATAACAGGTATGCTTACTCCATCCTAGGGACTAGTAAGTACATTGTAGAGTTTTGAAGAAACTGAGAAAGCCTAACTTTTATCTCAGAAAGATCACTCTGGATGTGCATTAGATAGACAAAACTGAAGCTGGAGCAGTAGGTGACTACCAAAGCATTAAAGGAAAAATGGTGATTGCCTGAGGTAGATTACTAACAAAAGGAAGGGAGAGAAGTGAGAAGTATCATAAAATAGGTGGTAAAAAAAAAAAAAAATCAAAAGTCCTTTACTGGATGTAGGATGACTCTTAGGTTTTTGGTCTGAGTGAGAGGTCACTGGAAATATTGCTGAGATATGGAATACCAGGCAAAGTGAAATGGGAGGAAAACAAAGTTTACTTTGACCATGGTGGATTTTAGATGACTCTGGGCCATCTAGATGAAAAGACTTGGCAGAGAAGACTTAAAATATAAAGGATGAGGAATAAGAGGACCAAGAGCATGACCTCTCACAGAAGTCAAAGAATAGACTTTAAGGAGTGAGTTTTTAAAGTAAGATGTTAAGATGGCTTACTTATATCTTTAACACTAGAGCCTTTACTGAGATACTTACAAACAGATGAGAGGCAAACTAAGCATTGAAATGTTCAAAATCTATAAATATGGTCTTAGGAAAAATAATGTTAAAAGCATTGCCATTTAACAAGAAAGACAAATAAAACTTCCGCATGGAGCATCGATATAATTTTATGTCATGGAAAATAAATCTTAAATTACATAGCTCTGCCTAGAACTCTATTATTCCTAGATGTGCTGGAAAGATCTTACCATGACTCGTTCCAAGTTTGCTGCAGGAACCCAGAAGATGGCATCAGTGTCACCTTGGTGACACCAAGGTCTTGTTGCCATGCTCTTCTAGTAGAATGTCCCCTTATCTGCAGCTTTGCTTTCCATAGTTTCAATTACCCACAGTATAGGAGTAAATAATCCTCCTACTGACATATTGTCACAAGGGCAACAGTAGCCTAATGCTACGTCACAGTGTCGCCATCATTCACCTCGCTTCATCTCATCTTATAGGCATTTTATTAGTGCACGTCATCACAGAAGAAGAGAGGTGAGTACAGTACAATAAGATATTTTGAGACCACATTCACATAGCTTTCATTATAGTATGATGTTATAATTGTCTTATTATTAACTATTGTTGCTAATCTACTACTAATTTATAAACTAAACTTTATCTTAGGTATGCATGTGAAGGTGAAAACAAAGTGTATACAGGGTTCAATACTATCTGTGGTTTCAGGCATCCATGGAACCTAACCTCCATGGATGAGGGGGAAACTACTACAACTGCTAATAGTCAGTCTGGCAAGCGCATTATTAATTAACCAGAATAGTACTGGATTTTAGTAGATTATTAATTTTATAATGCCTGCTAAAATAACCAGAATTGCAAAATCAGGATTAAGGAATCACATTCTATCATTTTCAGTTTTGAGACAAAGGTTTCTTTATCCTCCTCTAGACAATAATGCTTGTCTCAGACTAAAAAGGCTTTGGTTTGAAATTTTTAACACAAACTGGGAAGAAATTAACTCAAATAATAGTAAGAGTAACAGTATATCTTCTCTGCGTCAAAGGTTAAAGAACACCATACCCTGATTTATATATTTAAAATGTTATTTATTAAACACATAAAATAAACCTACCTATGTGATGTTTATTCAACAACAGTGGAGTAAAGGTGAAGAAATACCTCTGTCTGTATCTTTCTCTATGTCCTTCATCTCTGTGATTCATTCAAGAAGCAAAACCATTAAAACCTAATAAAAATCACTGACAGTTCACTGCAGATCAATACTCACAGGAAAAATCAAAGACTATGTCACCTGTTTGGATTTTGTTTTCACCTGGACAGACATTAAGCCCATGTACCTGAGGACACCTGGCCACAGGGAAACCAGATAGATAACAGCTTTGGAAGCCCATGTCTCCAGACATTCAATTTATTCTATAGTTTCATGGATTCCTGCCGTTTCTGCTTTCCATCACAGCATTAGGCCACAAACCCTGCAGTTGTTTGTTGTGAAACCACACTGACTGACAGACTTTCTATTCTCAACTCAACCCTCAAGTCCACAAGCGTACATGTTCCTTTATAACATCAACTGCTTTCATGGAAAAGGCCTTGCTTCTCACTTATATCTTGCTAATCTCCACTTGCATCCTTCACAGCGCACAACTTTGTATACAGTTACAAGGAGCATTAACACTCCCATTTTTCTAGTCAAAAACATGATCTTTTTCCTAACCCCAACTGCTGCATACAATGCATGGTTTTGCTTATAATTCCCAGGAGAATATGTTACATTACTGTACCTAGAAGCTCCAACATGAACAAAATGAAGTAGACACCAATAGAGGTCATCTAACAATTATTCAGTGGCCTCTGAGGAATGACATGCTGCTATCAGTTCTGTACCTCTAAGACAGATGTCCACCTCACACTAAAAAACACACTACATGTGAAATTAGCCTGTGCAACTCTCAGCAGAGGTGCCAAGAACCAAGTGGGTCTGAAGACTGAGATAGGATTCTGTCCTTTCTCATGAGACTCCCCACACAGCAGGGCCCCAGAATCCTGGCTGAATTTATGCCAGCATTGACTTTGTTTTTTCTGTTGTTTGTTGTTACTCTTTATGGAAAGTAGCATGTCATGGTCCCTAAAGAAAGAAAGTCTCTATAATGAAGATTATGTAAATGTATGCTTTTAAAACATATATCTAATGCATCTCTTTCAGTGTATTATTGTAGAGATTAAATATAATCCCCTGATTATGTCATAGGTATAAGCACATAACTTGATGTTTAATTAAAATACTCATCAGAAATTGATAAATAGCTAGACGTTCAAATCTATATATAATTTTGAAATGCATAATTATGTATGGATAATTTTTTTCATTCCAACTAATGTTGCATATTTAAACTACTTAATCTGAAAGATTAAAATACCAACAGGAATGGAACATTCTTAGAGTTCATTTCAAAAATGTTCCTCACAAAAGTTTCCATTTTCCTTTTAGTACTAAATAACCAGTTCACAAAATAGTTTCTCCTTCATTATGACTTTTCAACTCTTTTTTAAAAAAATTTTTAATGTTTATTTATTATTGAGACAGAGAGAAATAGAACATGAGTGGGGGAGGGGCAGAGAGAGAGGGAGACACAGAATCTGAAGCAGGCTCCAGGCTCTGAGGCGAAGGCACAGAGCTGAATGCAGGACTCAAATCCACAAACGGTGAGATCATGACCTGAGCCGAAGTCGGACACTCAACTGACTGAGCCACCCAGGCACCCTGTGACTTTTCAACTCTTAATGGAAATATTTTCCATCAAATATGAGACACCAATATATTATTTACATTGATTTTAGTCACTTCAGAATTTCCTCTAATCATCTGAATTTGAACAGAGCATATTTAAAAGCAAAAGGTATATTTCAATACTCTGTGAGTTCTACCATTTGTTATCATAGGGTGTTAGCAGGGCTGAGTTTCAGAAACAAATTTATAAAAACAAAACAAATAAGAATTTGAAAGTTTCTACTAAGAGTAGATCTTAAAAGTTCTCAACACAAGAAAAAAATGTTAACTATGTGTGGTGATAGATGTTAGCGAAACTTATTCTAGTGATCATTTCACAATATACACATATCAAATCATTATATTGTACACCTAAAACTAAAACAATGTTATATGTCAGCTATATCTCAATTTAAAAAATAATTTAGGGTTATATAAGCTTAAATGGAAATAGATATAATGAGCCTTGCTTCAGAGCATAAAAGTTTATTAACAAAAAACAGAATTTAAAAATGGTCAACTTCCAGGGATTCATAGGTTTTAGCCTAATATTTGGTAAGCACAAGATTTCAGACTTTATATATCATTTACAAATTCCAATTGAGGTATGTATAAAATATATAACTGTTAATAGTATTCTTAGAGATGGAATCAGTGACATTTTACCATATAGTAACAGATACATGTAGGTTTCTCATTAAGAAAAAAAATCTTACAGAAGATATAAAAGCAATGAATTTATTTTTAAAAAAATTTTGTAAACGTATGCGATTTTGGGCATGGTGAATAAATGCCGATTTAACACAACTTTATTCAAACTTAAGAAACAATTCATTTGTAGTCTAATTCCACTTTTTTTGAACTTGGAGATGTCTAGTGTGATGCTTAATAAATATATGTATATTTAAGCAAATGGACCATGTCTTGCATTTATATTAAATCTTTATAGATTCTTTTTTTTTTAAATTTTTTTTAATGTTTTATTTATTTCTAGGAGATAAAGAGAGAGAGACAGCGTGAGCAGGGGAGAGTCAGAGAGAGAGGGAGTCACAGACTGAAACAGGCTCCAGGCTCTGAGCTGGCAGTCAGCACAGAGCCTGATGCGGGGCTCGAACCCACGAACCGCGAGATCACGACCTAAGCGAAAGTCGGACGCTCAACTGACTAAGCCACCCAGGCACCCCAAATCTTTATAGATTCTAAAACTTACATTTAAATTGCACTAAACTTCCCAATTGAATATTTTTCTGTAATAAATACCTAAAAGAAATTTCTATGCTTTTTATAAGATCTATCCCTGAATCACAAATAAAATAAAAATTCTCTTGACCCAATGTAATGTGCAAACACATCCTAATATTTTTTCTCTCTTATAGTAATAAAACAATATGCTTTTCGGGATAAATGACCTTAGAGATAGAAAAGCTTTGGCTCAAATAGACAACTTGACCTGAACATCAGGATGAATCTGATTAAAGGTTTCACGTTTTATCCATAACTTCCAGAATGGGTTAGAACCATCTAACACTTTAATCCTTATTGTATGAGTCTGATTAACTGAACATCAGCATCTGGTCATGTGCAAGAAGCAGATGGCAGATCTCAGAGAATGCATATTCTCAGCAGAGACTCTTGGGGTGGTGAATGGCCTCCCAAAACCCAGTGGAGGCACCATGGTTAAAGTGGAACAAATTATTGTGTTAATTTAGAAAAATGTAAAAGGAAACTATGTAAGGATAGTTTTATTTTAGATAATAAAACTCAGAGTCCATAAATACCATATTGATAGAAATTACTGAAATAATTAAATTTCTTCTCCCCAAAGCCTTAGATTAGGGACTAATGGTTTTTACATTCACTATCTCCATCTACTTGCATAAATTTGTGCAAAAAATTCTATGTCTATTGTTCTATGTTTTTAATGTTTTTATTTGTCAAAAGAATATAATTTCTAGACTGAATCATAGGGGTATCTCAAGGATTAAAGAACATAAAGCATGCTAAAACACTTTGAAAAGGATACAATTCCAAAACAGAATTATAGATACATTTTAGTTAAGAATATAAGTAAAACATTGAAATGTATTAAGAGTAAGAAATTTTTCAAAAAGTCAAGTTTATTCCCGGAATGTAAGAATGGATCAACATTAGGCAAGCCATCAATGTACTTCAATAAATAAATAGATTAAAAAAGAAAAACAATAAGACTATATCTATAAAATCCCCAAAGGCAATTGATACCATACAATATTAATTCCCAACAAAACCCTCTGTAAAATGGGAAGAGAGGAAAACTTCCTTAACATGATCAAAATCCTATTTTGTAAGAATCCTAGAGGAAATATACCAACTGTTAAAGATTTAGAAGCATTCTCATTAAAATAAAAAAGAAACAGAAAAGTCTATTATTAGCTCTATATTTGAACATAATATTGGATATTTAAGACAAAGCAATAAGGCAAGGATAAGAAATTAAGTTTACTAAAATATTGTAAAAGAGGTGAAAGATCATTCCTACTTGCAGAGAATACTATGTACCTAGAAAACCCAAAATGATTAATTGAAAAGTTATCAGAATTAATAAAAGTGATGGTAGCAAATAACATGTAAATATAAAAAAAATTAATAGCTGTCTCATACACCAGCCTACTTCTAAATGTAATGGCATGGGTGGGTAGAGGTGAGGCAACTCCCACTCAAATTAACAACAGATATTGTAATCAAGCCAAGAATAAACAAGATATGTGCAAACATTATATAGATGTTTATTTCATTTAAAGTCAAAAAAGAAGGATCAAATAAATAAAAACATAAAAAATACTAACTAGAAGGATTTCATTGGCAAAAGTCCACTAATTTGTGGACAAATACAACAAACTTATTATAAAAAGTCCAAAGGGATTGTTTCAAGAGGTAAAGGTGGAAGTGGCATTTTAAATAGGAAACAGTATTATACTATTATTAATGCTGAAAAAATTCACTCTCCATTTGAACAAAAAAATCTAGATTTCTGCTTTATGCCAGGCCAAAAAATAACTTTAGAGAAAGATTAAATAAAAGATAGAAGTACTAGAAAAAAAAAAGGTAACCATTTATTTGTATTATTTTGTGGTGGGGAAAAATCTCTTCTTAACAATATATCAAGTCCAAAAAACCCAGGAAAATACCAATAAAATTGACCACATGAAAACTTAAAACCATGTCCAAATTAAAAAACAAACACACAGGGGCGCCTGAGTGGCTTAGTCGGTTAAGCGTCCGACTTTCGCTTAGGTCATGTACTCGCAGTTCGTGGGTTCGAGCCCCGCGTCGGGCTCTGTGCTGACTGCCAGCTCAGAGCCTGGAGCCTGTTTCAGTCTGTGACTCCCTCTCTCTCTGACCCTCCTCTGCTCACGCTGTCTCTCTCTCTCTCTCTCTCTCTCTCCTAGAAATAAATAAAACATTAAAAAACACACACACACACAGAACCTCAAAATGGAAAATATTTGCCCTATGTTTCTTAATTTACAAGAAGTTCACATACTAATTTTGGAAAAGATAGATTTACAAATTATATGACTGCTTCAAAATTATATGTTCAAACACGTTTTACAAATAAATAAAATGTTATTAAGTAAATAAGTAATAAAATTATTATTTTGCTTGTCAGATTATCAAAGGTTAAAGATGGGAAGCTATGGGAAAATGGGAATTTTCAATGTTACGTTGAATATAAATTGGTACAGCTTCTCTGGAAAACAATCTTGCAATATGCTTTAAAATGTTAAGAATGCATAGGGTAACCTGGATGGCTCAGTTGGTTAAGCATCCGACTTCGGCTCAGGTCATGATCTCATGGTTCATGGGTTTGAGCCCTGTTGTCGGGCTCTGTGCTGACAGCCAGCTCAGAGCCTAGAGCCTGTTTCAGATTCTATGTATCTCCTCTCTCTCTCTGACCCTCCCCTGCTCATGCGGTCTCTCTCTCTCTCAGAAATAAATAAAACATTAAAAAAATAAAAATTTTAAGAAATTGCATCTACTTTGATCTAGCAATATCATTTT
This sequence comes from Crocuta crocuta, assembly GCF_008692635.1. NCBI lineage: Eukaryota > Metazoa > Chordata > Mammalia > Carnivora > Hyaenidae > Crocuta > Crocuta crocuta. The sequence continues at coordinate 2,664,311 of NW_027533010.1, read as the reverse complement.
TGAAAATTATCTTAAGAAAATGTTCAAACAAATGATCACAGATATAAGTACAGATGGTTCAATGCCACTCTGTTGATAATATGAAAAAGATTGTAAGTAAACTAATAAATATCTATCCCTAGCAGGGACTGGTACATTAATGCCACAGGATTCTATGCAGCACTAATAATGGATGACATAGATCTATAGATCTTCAGATGGATAATCTGTGAGTGTGTGTGTGTACTTAAAAAGTAGGCATTATCGAAGAGTACTTCTAGTCTGAGATCTCATTATTTATATATGGCAAATCTGGAAGGATATATTTCAATTAGCAAAAAATATTATGGAATTAGTTTTATCTGTACTGCTCAAATTACTTAAAATTAACATATATTAGCATATATTATGAGAAAATATGTTACACACATTTCCACAGCATTAGTCCTATAATTGCCTCATTAATTAACAGAAAGTTATGCTTTATAGAGATGATTAATTATACCTAGTTTAAGACTTATTTGAGATATAACTAAAATGATGACAATTTCAAAGTGCATGTGCTTATTTTTATTAAAATATTACACTAATGTTATCTTAGTTCAATATAATATTTTAAATGTGCATTGTTCTTGGGACTGGTCAATGCATTCCTAATACAGTATAACAAAAATTCCTCTAAGTATCATGATAAATCTGGATTTGGAAATTATTTTAGAATCTTACATTTTAGAACTACTGACTCTAATTAGCCTTGGTGAAAAGAATGTCCAAAACACAATTAAATTTTATAATGTATCTATAAAATTAATCTCATAACTATTTAAACAATTTAAATGAAAATATACAATATGTCTCCTCTTACATCAAACTTCTGCTACCTCTAAGCTTTGAGAACAGATATAAGTAGATGAATGTTCCCAGAGGAAGAAAAGGGATTATACTGGGATTTCTTGACTAGTTGCTTAAATCAATTTGATTTCAATTAAATTCACTCCACTGATAATGAGATTCGAATTTGCTGTATTAAATTAGGACTTAAATATATTTTGAGGAAATTGGATTCAGCAAGAATTCCATATAGGTTACAAGAACTTTAATCTTTCAGAGCACATATACTAATCATAAAAATGTCAACCATTTTCAACAGGTACAAAGGGTAGCCTTCAGAATTCTCCATAGTTAGCCTTAGCCTAACCCTCTATTTTCTTGTCTAGATATGTGATTCCAAATTTACGTTTGCATTCTGTCCTCTTTCACACTCTCATGTCTTCAGAAAACATATTATGGTACACAAAATGTATGTTTCATTGTCACCGAACCCACATTCCTTTATTTCTTTAATTATAGCTATCAAGTCTATAATTTAATAGAGATTCCTTATGCCAACAGATATATAAATGCCTGCCTATCCTTGCCACTTAACTATCAAATCTTCTATCAACTATCCACAAATCTACATTTGACTTGTTAACCTTAGGAAATTCAACAAAGGAACTCAACATTCTACCTTGAATGCTACTTAAAATGAAAAGTAGTTTTCCAAGTCATTTTTGCACTTTCAGGAAAAAATACTGGTTGTCAATATAATAAAATGTATTAAATCTGCTCACTCACCACCAGAATGGCCACCTTATGAGAATACAATTTGCAACATAAGAATATAATCATAACAAAATTTTAAAAAATGGTAACTAGAATAGAAATGCTCTTATATCCCATGCATGTCTGAGCCAAATTCAGTTGAAATACTAACAATTCTGGTGCATATTCTTAAGCACTGGCTCACTGTTTTTTAAAAACTGCCAGGTGGCTTGTTTTCTTGGCACTGAGAGTTTATAAAACCCTATAAAATTGGAAATAGTTAGACTTGCTCATCTTAGCAGTTTTAAAAATGGGATGAACATCACAGCCTTTGCAGGACTCTATATTAACACATACTGTCCTCTAGGCTATCAGTTTGTCTAAACACAAAGACATTTAAAAGATAATGAATTGTCTGGGGGGGGGGTTGTTGTTATTATTATTATTATTATATTAGGTCATTATTTTCACTAAAGGACTTCAAATTCCCATTTGTTGATAGGTACGACTCCTAAGAGAATAAATTTCTAATATGTCTACCAATGTTCTCTGAAAAGGATAAGATATTTTATCCTAGGGAGTGTGAAATCCCATGGTGAAAAAAGAAAAGTATTCAGATTACAGATTCTTTAGTATTTAATCATAAAAGGATCGTGAGCAGAAAAAATTCCAAACTGTGCTGGGTCAATTAAATTAAACTCATTTCAAAATAATGTTTCATCTCTAAAATCTCATTTAAATCATCAGTGGAAAAGGACATTAAAATCATTTATTGCTATAAAACTGGTAGAATGACAGGGAAATAAAGTACTAAATAAAATCATTTATAATCTATAATCATTTTCCTAAAACAGCATTTCTACTAAACACTTTACAATGAAATAGCATGGTAATTTACAAATTAGCTTAGAGACTAATCTCTAATTAATCTCTTAGAAAAAGAGACTTGACTTCCCAATATATTTAAAATGTAATTAGCCTTGCTATCAGGAAACCTTGCAAAGAATTACAAAGGAAATCCATAATGAATTCACAACACTTACTTTCATATTATCATCCCAAGGTGGTTTCTTCATAACCACTTTTATAAATTGAGAGCAAGTCATAGCTAGTCCTACCTATGAGAGTGACTAAGCTCATTAGTGTTTTAACAATCTCCAAGTAAAGTTACTTTATGTCCATAAATGAGAATGAAAATAAGGAGAATAAGAGCATCTCACATTTCTAACAAGTTTTATACCTTTCAAAGGGCTTCCACATTCATTTTTCATGAGATCTCCACAAAATTTTAGAGATGAGAAAATCCAGGACACAAAGAGACCAAATACCTTGCCAAAAACATACAAATCAGTTGGCAGAAATGGATGCCAAACCCAGATATTTCTATTCTTGGTTGAATTTATATCTATAGGCTCACACCACCTCTGTATTTTACTACTATATTTTTCTAGTTCACAGAGTATTTTCTCACCCCTTCACCATGGTAAGGGATGCACATTTTACAACTGTAGCTATTTTTTTCTCACTGAATGTTGAACAAAGGGGAATGTCACTTATTATAGTTATTTCTTTCCAACAGTTCTCTATTACTTGGCAACGATGCCCCTACAAAAGAGGATATGGCATGGAAAATCCTTCATAATTTTGGAATATTTTAAAATCTTTCAACATACATTTATAGAGCCACAATTTTGTGCCAGGAACTCATCTAGGTGAGCAGGTAGGGACTCGGGTAGGTAGTAGGTGTACTACGGCATCACTTGTAGTAGAAAGATATATTAGAAGACAATCATACAAACATGTAATTAAAGATTATAAGAAATGCACTGAAAGAAAATATTTTAGGTAGAGGGGCTAATTTAGATTGGACTGGGGTCTTATAGGTCTCCTGAGGAACTGACATTTAAACTAGGCAGATTGCCAGGCAAATAGTGTGGGAAGAACACTCTGTGCAGAAGAAAAACAAGTAAAGTAACTGTACAAACAGCAGGCCTGTGTAGCGAATGCACAGTGACAGAAGGGAAAAAATAAAATGAAGCTGGTGGGTCAGGCAGAAGGCAGACCAGGTGGGGTTATGAAAGCCATTTCTACAAAACCTGGGATTTATTCTATGGAGATTTGAAGTCAGAGTGGTGAAAGTTCTTACTCGAAAAATATCTCTAGCTGTTGGAGAATGGATTTGGTATACAGAACTATTAAGGAGGTGCCTCTCAGATGGCAAATACAGAAGAGACCAGAGTATAATGACCTGAGGAGAGAACAAGAGAAATAGTTTTACTTGAAGACTTATTGACAGTAGACTTAGAGCACTGGGGAGAAGATGGGGCTACTATGAATGACCCCCAGATCTTTGGTCTGAGCAACTGAGAAGCCATTGGAGACACTGTAGAAGTAGAAAAGGCTAGAGGAAGAACAGATTTATGAGCGGCTCTGGAAGTGTTGGGAATGCAGTTGCATAAGGGGACTAGATCCCGGGATAGACATCTGGCTTCAGGATATAAATCTGGGCGCTGGGAACAGTCAGATTATCTGTGGTATCTGAAGCCATAGTACTAGATGAGATAACTTACAAAGGCAGAATAAAAAGAGAAATGTATCTAACACTGCCTTTGTGAAAGTACATTTTGAGATCAGTTAGAAGAAGAAAAGCCTACAAAGAAGATAGCTAATGAGAGCCAAAGCTGTAGGAGGAAACCAGAAGTGTATGTTGTCACGACAGCCAAGAGAACAGAACATTGCAAGAAGGAAGGGGTAGTCAGCTGTAGTGAATGCCAGTAAGAAGTCTTACAGGATAAAGAAAGGTGTCCAATGGATGTGATAATATGAATGATATTGGTGATCTTAGAGCACTATCATTGGTGGATATAAAGAGTAGAAAGCAGTAGATTAAAGAATAAATGTGTAGAGAATACAAGAGTTTGATTGAGGAGGGGAACAAAGAGACAGAACAATGGCTGGAGAGAAACAGGAATCAAAGGGGTTTTTGTTTGTTCTTGCTATTGTACTAAGGGGAAAGGGAGAACAATTGAAGATAAGGAAAATGTGAGGGTAGAGGAAAGATAACTGAGAAGAGGTAGAAAACCAGACCCAGGGCTCATATGGAGGGAACAGCTTTGACAGTAGATATCCTTCCTCCATTGTAACAAGAGGGAAAAGGGGGATGAGTGCAAAAAGGAGGTTGGAGGAATGAGTAGTGGTAAAATAGAGGAATTCCAATCTGGTGGTTTCTATTTTATCCCTAAAGAAAGGCAAAGTCTTTTGTTATGGATAGAGAAGGAAGTAGGAAAAATCAGAGGTTTTACAAGAGTAGAGAACCGTCTTCAGTTGTTTTTGTGGTTCATCCTCCGCTCATACTTCTCTTAACAGTGTTTTCCTTAGGGAATCACCCTTCCCAGTTCTTACTGTATGATCTTGAGATGGAGCTGACACCAGTCTCCTCTCCCTTCCCATCCCCATTACTTTTTCCACCAATGTAGATCCTAGAATGGGAATGCCAAGGCCAACTAAAGCATTCATCACCCTTGCATTAGTCGCTGCTTCAACCCAGTGAAACCCAATCCCAGAACTTTCAATGAAGCCACTGGGAAAGAGGAATTCCCTGGGGGAAAAAAAAAAAAAGCCCAATTTTCCTCTGGGACTTCTCATATGGTAGGATCTAAGCCTGGACCACTGGAACCACCTTTATCACATCTGGGACGCAAACCTGAAGAACACAGAGCTAAAAGAGGGAAAGAAAAAGAGGTCCTGATGACTTTTTGTTGTCCTGGATTCAGCTAGATACTCCCAGACATCGTTCCTGAGTCAATGCCTCCAAAACAAAGAATGTAAGTATGTAAGTGTCAGTTGGACTGTTGACACTTGCAAGCAAAGGTATACTGACTGATACAGAGTGAAAATCCTTGTGGTGAGCAGGAGAATAACTCACTAGAGAAATGACTGTCAGACATTGCTGAGGGTCCATTCGGCTGCTGGTTATCATGAATTTATGCTGATATCACTAATCTCAGGATTTCTGCTAAACAAATCAAATTCTTTGAAATTTTCAGTAATAATACCTAACCTTTTAATATTCAGTATAGTTAGCAATTTGACATAATTATTACTGTTATATAACAAAAACAAGTAATTTAAACACAACAGTAATATAAGAGGATGAGAAGACAAGTTATAGTCTGGGATAAATATTTGCAAAAGGCACATCTGATGTAGGACCATTATCCAAAATACACAAAGAATTCTTAAAAGTCAATGAGAAAACACAACCTGTTTACAAAGGGGCCAAAGATCTTAACAGACATCTCAGTAAAGATATACAGATGAAAAACAAGTACACAAGTACATTCTCCACATCATATGTCATCAGAGAAATGCAAATTAAAACAGCAATGAGATGCCACTACACACCTATTAGAATGGCCAAAATCCAGAACACTGGCAACACGAAATGCTGGTAAGGATGTGGAGTGACAGGAACTCTCACTCACTGCTGGTGGGAATACAAAATGGTATTCTATTCCTCCACTTCGGAAGACATTTTGATAGTTTCTTATGAAGCTAAACATACTCTTACCATATGATCTAGTGATCATATCCCTTGGTATTTATCCAAAGGAGTTGAAACCTTATCTCTACACAAACACCTGTACATGGATGTTTATGGTAGCTTTATTCATAACTCCCAAAACTTGGAGGCAACCAAGATGTCCTTCAGTAGATGAATAGAAAAGTAAAAATTGTGATACATCTGGACCATGGGATATAAGACAGCACTAAAAAGAAATGAGCTATCAAGCCATGAAAAAAACATGAAGAATCTTAAGTGCATATTACTAAGTGAAAGAAGTCAATCTGAAAGGGCTACATACTGTATGGTCCCAACTATATGACATCTTGTAAAAGGCAACACTATGGAGACAGTAAAAAGATCAGTGGTTGCCAGCAGTTGGGGGATAGGGGAAGGATGAATAGACAGTGCACAGATTTTCAGGGAATTAAAAAGATTCTGTCTGATACTATAATGATGGATACCTATCATTATACATCGGTATAAACCCTTAGAATGTGCAACACCCAAGAGTGAATCTTAATGTAAACTCTATACTTTTGAGTGATGATGTGTCAATGTAGATTCATAGATTGCAACAAATATACTAGTCTGTGGGGAGGCTTGCATGTGGGAGAGAAATCGTTGTACCTTATCCTTTTTTACTATGTAACAATCTTCCCCTTGTCAAAAGTTAAAATTAAAGGCATATTCAACTTATATGCAAAAATGACAAAAGATCACTCTGTATCTTACCAACATCTAAACTGGCAAAAAGACAAATTAAGAAAATGGCTTTATTTTAAGTGTATCTAAGATGAGACAGAGACTGATACCTGCCTACAGTTCAGCCAACAGAAAACAGGCCCTATAAATTCTATTAAATTATTTAACAGACACAAACAGATGCAGTAATTCATTGTCAGTGAAAGAAATAATTTTTTCTCTTCTATCACAATACCAATAAAGCAAACATTTGTCGGTACTCAATCAGCATCCTCGCATCAAGTCAAACAATACAACCTTTTTTTCAATGACAAAGGAAACATACATTAATAGGGTGACAAAATAATAACTCATTGACAAGCCAAATATTTGGCAAAGCTTTAAAAAACATTCCTCTGGGGCAGCTGGGCGGCTCAGTCGGTTAAGTGTCCTACTTCAACTCAGGTCATGATCTCACCATTAATGAGTTTAAACCCCATGTCAGGCTCTATGCTGACAGCGCAGATCCTGGAGCCTGCTTTGGATTCTGTGTCTCCCTCTCTCTCTAACCTTCCCCCCACATTCTCTCTCTTTCTCCCTCTCTCAAGAATAAATAAACATTAAAAAATATTTAAATAAAAACTACTCTGAAAAATATGGAAATTTTTTTTACCAAGATTCTAAATGTAAAGAAATTTCATTGAATTGGCATTGATCAAGCAATTATTAGAGAGAATTCCATAAGAATTACATTATCAGGATTTGAAATAGTTCTTTCTGACTTTCTTATTCATTTGGACTAGGAAAGTGATGAGTTTTACCAAACCTGGATTCAGTGTACCCTTAGATTCTTTCTAAAACTAAAGAAAGAAGTTTTTTAAGAAATTTTCCTAAAGAGGTTTTCTGCAAGGTAACACTTAAAGCAATCCAGAGAGGACTACCAGAGAAGAATATGCAAAATTTCTCTACTGGAGTCACTTCCTCAGTTCTTCAAACAAGAAAGCACATCTGTCTTCTAATCTTGGAGGATTATGAGCATTCCATTCTTCCCCTGTAGTGCAGGGTCCGCATAATGGGCGAGTGTGTGTACACACTGACATTATTAAATAAGAAATCTTTGCTGCCCCTCAGATTTTTATTTTGCATTTCAAAAAGCATAATGCCTTTCATTTTACTCATGAATCCTAGTTTCTGAAGCTTTCAGATTCTTTCTGAACAAATCTCTCATCACAACCCTAAATTACCTTCCATAATAATAGTTTTTCATATCTGCATTAAGTTTTAAGGTTTTTAGTATTGTGGTTTTTTTGTGATCACTACAATGCTTTTGTGCTCTGATTTGAGTTTCCATGGGGCTCTGTTAGCTTTCAACACTCACATCGGCAAGCAAACCTGTCCATCTAAAGTATTTTGCTGATCATGCTAAAAATGCTCCAGATGGGTAGATTTTAGAGCAGTGTCTTCATTGTGTCACAGAAAGACTGGTGTTCATCCCTGGGCCAGAAAGAAATCTGTCCAGTCCATTAATGATTCTGCCTCTATAATCTTCCTTGTACCAAACATCTCTTATAATGATTTGATCCAACAACTCATACCTGAAGGCGAATGGGTGCTCTCTTGTCTAAAAAACATAAAAACTCTTATCCAGTTTTTTCCTTGAATTATTTACAATCTTATAGAAGGAAATACAGTCATTCATGAGTCACAGTTAATAATTAACACAATTTTGGCATATTTGGGCAAGACTAATACAGCACTTCTTTTGGCCCAGGAAACAAATTTCACTTAAATTTTCAAGCATAATATTATAAAAATGATGAGGTTAGTAGGAATCAATAGTTTCTTAGATTTGTAGTCAAAATCTGTCCTCAGTAATGTGAAAGTTACTAAATTATAAATAAAATTGCTAATAAAATGAACATACATTTTAGATTTCTATATAATATTTTAATTGTGGCTGACTTAATTTACAGCCACATCAAATAGAAAATAAAAACATAGGAAGTTCACCATTACTTGCTCTGGTGATATGGCCAAAAACTGTTAATGCCTCAGAGAAGACAGAGATGAATAGTTTTTCTAAATTGCAAGCTAACCTCTGTTAAACCATTAAATTAAGGCACTCAGCCTGATGGCTTGGTTAAAGCAGAAAACTCTAGTCAAGAAATCTTAGCTATGCTACCTATAATGATCCACAATAATACGACCAAACTTAATTGTAAGGTACTATAATGGAAGTTCACAAAGATAGGGACTTTATTTTTGTTTTGCTCACTGCTCCATCCTTAGCACCTAGTATTTATATAGCAACTTTCTTATTCACAAGTTCATTGCCCATCTCCCGAAGCTCCCTGAGAGTAGATGTCCTCAGTATCTGGGACAATGCCTGGCACTGGGGAGGCACTTGATAGATATTTATGAAATAAAAGTTTATAGAAATTCCATAGCTGCATCCTAGGATTATTATTAGCTTATTGAGCATTCATTAGGGCACAGGCACTGTGCTGAGGGCCCTGCCTAGGAGGTAGAAGCAAGATTTGAATGCAAGCATCTGACTCCTTGGCCTTTTTCTTTCTTAACAGATTCTCCAGGAGTTCAGTTCCATGAAAACACTATCTCCATATATAGCTTCTACATGAACATTGGACTCTGACACTCAAATTGGCTTTTACTTCTGATATCATGAGAAAAAAAATATACTTCTTAAATGTATGACTTCCATGAAAAGCTATGGAACAAAGTATCCATATTTAAATAATGGTGTTTGAACCCTGAATGTGATGACTATATTTCTTTCTTAGAACACAACTAAATTTACAAATATGTCATTAGTTATTTGTATAAGGGGAGCAGGTAGCAATGATTTTATCCTCAGCTGACTTGGGAAAAGCTCTAAGATGACTGGTTTCTCCATTTCAACGCTATTTTCTTCTCTTCAGTATCTGAACTTTAGAATCTCGACAGCAATGATTGAGACAAGGCATTCAAATGAATCAACACTATCAAACTCATACAGCCAAGTGACCTTCTCATAAAGTTAACAGGTTAGCTTGACCTCTTATATAGGTTCACTTTGTATTCTTGAGTTGAACTCAGATTATGTTGTTTTACTAGGATCTGGTTATTCTGGGAGACTGTTATTACTTTGCTGACCACACACCTTCCCTCGTACCCACTTATCAGCCTCCTCTTAGTCTCATTTCTGCCTGGTTCTCTATTTCTATGTGTACTCTACATTTAACCACCGTAACTTATATTATACTTCCCCAGTGTTATATATGTGTGTAATGTATATATACAAATGTATTAAAATTTAAGTATATGCAAAACATTGAAAATAGAGAAAGAAGGGGGAAAAAAGCTAAAGGTCACTAAGTAGCTATACTAAAGCTTCCCAGCTAATAAATGCGATTGGAACCCAAATGGATCTGGTCTCAAATCTATATTTTTTCTACTACCTCAATGGTTTTCAAAACATGGTGCCTGAACCAGCAATAGCATCACCTGGGAATTGTCAAAAACACAGATTTTCAGGCTTTACCTGCGACCCATTGAATCTGGGACTCAGTCTAGAAATCTGAGTTTTAATAAGATGAGTGATTCTGATGCACCCTAAAGTTTTACTACATAAGATCATTTGTCCCAATTTCAACTGGCCACAAAAATTACCCAAGATTGTTTGTTTAAATGATATATTTCCAGGTCCTACCCATCTGACGCAGTAGGTAGGTAGGTCCCAGGAATACATATTTTTAACAAATATATCCCAGCCACCCCCAGTTATTCTTATAGTCAGGGAAATTTGAAAACACTGCACCAAATTAGGACATTAACTTTGTACACTTACTTTTTAAAGTAGATATTATATATATATTTGTGATAGTTCCACGTTAAAAATATTTGTATACTGAAACCATATTTTCTCAACATTTTACATTCTATTGTTAGTTCAGGAAAAAGAAGAAGGATGTTATAAAATCAAGTAAAGTAATAAGGAGTCACCATTTGAAAAATGTTGGGAAATACTACTTTAGATAAGCAGTTCTAGAGAATTAATATAATTTCAGGACTCTGGAGATTAATAGCTACATATAATTGCAGGCAACTTTAAGAAAAGCCCAATATCCATTCAAATGCAGGGAAATTAATAAAGAGTTTTTATCTGTGTTATAAAGGATATCTTGCCTTAAGTAAGTGCACCACAACAGTCTTCTAAATCTGGAGCTCTTCCAGTGTAGGTAAAAGTCATTTGTTTTTTTGTTTGTAATGCACACAAGTTACCAGAAAGGATAACCTTTGCCATTTCACATATACAAAAATATAGGTTTGTGTAGGTGAGGCAAACTTTATTATAAATAAACAGTGTGAAGGGCTGTTTGGGGCTTACTTTAAACCTCCACTTTTAGGTCCTAAGCAGTAAACTCCAGGGTCTCATCATGTTCTGGACAATTCAAATTTCTGCTTAATGGGTTGTAGCTGTTAAATGTACTCAAATGATGAAAAAGGGAGTTGTTATTTATTAAAGTTTAGCCACTGCCATGCCAGACAAGGTAAAATACCTTCTCCCTCAGTATCACACAATATGTATGCAGTGGAAAAAAGTAAGAATCAACACACCTATTAACCTAATAATACATTTGAAAGAGAGGAAAAATTTGATGGTTCCTAAAGCAATGGAATGACCTCCCTCCTCCACCATCCCCCATCATCCTTCACTGTCAGGGGCCATTATAGAGAATATGAATGAGTAATACCCTTTAAGATGTGTAGGTAGTACAAATTCTACTGGGAAACATTATTCACAGCCCAGCATTTTCCAGTATTCAAGGAATAAGAGAAATTCTACCAGGAGGATATAAACACATTAAGAGTCACTAATTAATAAAATGTGCCATATAGGTTCCAGGTAAAATTTTCACATTCCTTATTCCCCCCTCCCCATTATCAGTGGGTTTCAGCAATCATCACATCTAATCCAATGCCCCACACTGAATTCCTAATTATAATTACCCATTACTTTTTTTCACAAGCAGATGGAACTATTTCACAGTGGGACATTTCCAACGCTAATCATTGTACTTACTAGGTCAACTTTGTAGTCCTTATTTACAGTTGGTTCTCATTTAAATCCAAAGTAGCTTAAGTAAGAAAGTTAAATGGAAAGTTCCATATAGCTACTGATGAATTTCAAAGTTCCATATAGCTACTGGGGCTGGGTCTTCAATACCCAATGGTGTTGGGTATCCAATGCTTACCACTAATAACCCTAACATTTGATCCATTGATATTGGTGCATTATCCTGAAACAACCTTATATTCATTTTACTTAATGGTACTTTAAAGAAGGTGACATGAGAAAGACTGTTTTCAAGTTACCTCTGAAAATGAAATCTACCACTATCTTATAACAATAAATTCAACTTAAAAAAAAAAAGGAATGCAAAGGTAGAAAACTCCAATCAATTAAATCTAATTTATTTATTTTCTAAACATAATTTGAAATGTATTAATCAAAAAGTTTTATATGAAAGGTTGGGGATGAGGACAAAGAAAAGTATAGACTCCATCAAGATTTCAAGAGCATGTATATGTGTTCATGCATTCCCATAAGCTGTCTCCATGGACAGATGAACAGCATGAAGGTGAACTGTAGGACTAAGCTATCAGACTCATCAACAGCCACTGTTGCAGCTCAGCAGAAAAATACACCTGAGACCAGTTCAACAAGCAGCTTATTTGAGTGAGAATGTTTAAAATTACAGTACTCTGCATTCTCCAAACTTGGGAGTTTCTATGTCCATGCTAAGTTTAACATCTATAGTGATTATTTACATGGAAACAACTTCAACTCATTACCTAATCCATGCATCTTTATCAAAATTAGATAATGAATTTTCTGCTGAATATTGGACTTCAGTCCATTACACTTACCTTAGTTGCTTAAGGTTAATATATTTTTCTGTTGTAAAGATGGCAGGAAATGAATGGACAGACCATCAAAGGCTTTACTTCTGTGCATTTTAAGCAACCTGGTAATCTCTGATTTCTTCATTTTTAAGGAAAGAGAGGTAAGAAAAACTGACTAATGGTCTTTTTAAAAAGACTCCAAATTCAGGGACACCTGGATGGATCCACCAATTGGGCATCTATCTATCACAATTGTGAGATCAAGCCCTGAGTTGGGCTCCACACTGGGAGTAGAGCCTGTTTAGGATTCTCTCTCTCTCTCTCTCTCTCTCTCTCTCTCCCCCTCTCCCCCTCCCTCACTCATGCTCTTTCTCTCAAAAGAAAAAAAAAAAGACTCAAGTCCAATAGGATATCAGAGGCTTGCAAGCTGTCAGTGGCACATTACTCCTGCATGTATACATTGAGAGGATACCTACCCTGCCTGTAACATCATGAGCAGACACCTTTTCCCAGCCCTGCAAATCTGACACCCTCATAAATGGGGTTTAGGATGGCCTGGATTCATTTCTATAGTCCATGAAAGCCCAAAGATCTCCTGATCACATGCATTTCTGCATGAAAAAATATGTATATATGTACTTTGAATATTATATAATTAAATATATAAATGAATATATCTAATTGAGTATTATATTCAATTCCTGCAACATGAATGTCCTCATGCATCCTCCTGTCTCCTGCCTCTGTTTGCCTGTGTTACCTCTATTCTAGAAAGTCTCTGCATGCAAACCAAAGAATTCATAACTTTTCCCAAACTCCTCTGAAATCCACATATAAATAAACTTCATGATTTTATTTAAGATTCTGGGTGAAGGTGGGGCGCCTGGGTGGCTTAGNTGGCTGAAGGTGTCCTGGGCAGAGGAAGCAGGGGCATCAATCGGCAGCTGTTTCATAGGCTCCAGCTTCATTCTCCCTGGCTTCTCTCAAATTTCTCCTCCCTCAAAATTAAAGCTGCCTTCTTCCAACTATATGCATAAACTCCTCAGGGTTTCTTCTTTCTCTGGGAAGCAAAATATTCATTTCTCCCCAAATAAAATGCCTTGTTTAAGCAAAAGAGAAAATGTCTGTCATACCGTTCTAAGGATATTTTCCTACCTCATGATATGTAAAAAATACAACATAAAAGTCAACTTTACTGGTACTACAGAAACCAAACAGCTAGATTTTCAAAAAGAATAAATAAGACAAGAAATTACAAGTGTCAGCAAGGATACTATTGGTAGCAATGTAAATTGTTGAAACCACTATGGAAAACGGTACTGATTCCTCAAAGAATTAAAAATTGAATTATCACACGATCCAATAATTCCACTACTGGGCATTTTACTCAAAGGAAAAGAAAATACTAATTCAAAAAGATATATGCAACCCTATGTTTATTGTAGCATCATTTACAATAGCCGAGATATGGAAGCAACCCAAGTGTCCATCGACAAATGAATGGATAAAGAAGATGTGGTGTATATATACAATGGACTATTACTCAGCCATAAAAAAAAAAAAAAGGAATGAAATCTTGCCATTTGTGGCAACATGGATGGATTGAGAGGGTATTATGCTAAGTGAAATAAACCAGGCAAAGAAAGACAAATAGCATATGATTTCACTTATATGTAGAATATAAAAAATCAAAACAAATAAATAAGCAAAAAACAAACATACTCTCAAATACAGAAGACAAACTATTGATTGCCAGAAAGGAAGTGGGTGGGGAGATAAGTAAAATAGGTAAAGCAGATTAGAGGTACAAACCTCCAGTTTAAAACAAATAAATCATGGAGACAAAAAGTACAACACAGAGAATATAATCAATAATATTGTAGTAACATTGTATGGTGACAGATAGTGACTACCCTTATCTTCGTAGCACTGAGTACTGCATAGAATTGTCACATCACTATATTGTACACCTGAAGCTAATATAAAATTGTATGTCTACTGTACTTCAATAATAATTTTTTAAGAGTACCAAAAAAAAGTCAATTTTACTGGCACTGTACAGAAATCAAGCAATTAGATTTTCCAAAAAAAAAAAATCTTAATTCTTCATACATTCTTTTTAATAAGTGAGATTTGTTAAATATACACTTTGGTCTTCTTTTTTCACATTTTTAAAAATATTTATTCATTTTTGAGAGAGAGCACACTAGCAGGGGAAGAACAGAGAAAGAGGTTGGACAGAGGATCTAAAGTGGGCTCTGCTCTATACTGACAGCAACGAGCCTGAGGTAGGGTTTGAACTCATGAACAGTGAGATCATGATCTGAGCCAAAATCAGATGCTAAACTGACTGAGCCACCCAGGCACCCCTCTTTTTACACATTCTAAGTCTTTTCATACATATCAATTCATAAACAGAATTTTCTTAGGTCACGTTGTCCATTTTCATGGTTATATGGGTTCAAAAGAGAGAGCTTGCTGTGTCCCAAAAGGTGTGACCTGGATCTCTCATCACCAAGTTCAGGTAAGTGGGAAGGAGAATATTCCAGTTTGGGGCACCTACTTATCAAAAATGAGGGTATGTTGTTGAGACTGCTAATTGTTCAGAAGATAGTAATCTGAACTTTGCCAGATCTCACAATATGTGTTGGGGTTTACAGGTAATGAACTTCCATATATTTAAAACACACAGATGTACTCAGGATTCTCTTATGCTAGTTTCTTGAAAATCTTTAAGAAAAGGACAAAAAGGAAAGTCATATCTTGCTCTATTGTCTGTTTTCACATGAATGTATAATCTATATGATTTCAATTCTGTCATTAGTTAGCCTAATTGAAGGAAGAAAATCACTAGAATGAAGTAAAGTGGATTAAACAAACTAAAGCAATCACGTGTCTTGATCATTACACTAAAATCTAAAGAGAATGGAGAATTTTCAAAACTGAGCCTTTCAAGACATGTATTTGGGTAGGTAAAACAACTAATTTTTCAAGAAGCAGGTAGAACATAGAATATAATTAAAATATTTTATAATTTTTAATGTTTTTAAAGGCTTTAAACAAGCCAAGCAGTCTGGTAATTGCATGTGTTTGATCTTACAAAATGTATCTTTTTACTCCTGAAAATATTCTTCTCTGGTTTGACTATAAGGTAATATAATATTGCTTTAGTGTGTCAGAACTCACACAGTAAATTGAGTGTTTCCTCCTGAAGTACACAACTTGAGAAAGGATATATTTAATTCAGGATGCAGCCTTTGCTAAAAGTATTATTTTATTAAAAATTAAAACAAGAAGCACCTGGGTGGCTCAGTCGGTTAAGCTTCCAACTTCAACTCGGGTCATGATCTCACAGTTCGTGGATCTGAGCCTCGCATCGGGCTCTGTGCTGACAGCTCAGAGCCTGGAGCCTGCTTTGGATTCTGTGTCTCCCTCTCTCTCTGTCCCTCCCCAGCTCATACTCTGTCTCTCTCTGTCTCTCAAATAAATAAATACATAAATAAATGTTGAGAAAAGAAACACAAAATTTCTGTTTTATAGAATTGTAGGAAAACAATGTCAAACAATATATAAAAACATAAAAAAAAAAAGAAAAGAAAGTAAATTTCAACCAATATTACAAAATGCAGAGAGATACCACTACTGGTATTTTAGCAAACCTCTTTCCAGACACATACTTATGCAAAATAAGTATATAAACAAAAAAATTACAAAAGTGTCATTCTACTATATATGCCATTCCATGACCATTTTTCACTCCACCACGTATCATAAGTATCATTCAAAATAAGCAGTTTTTAAAACCACATTGTATTTATTTATTTAATTCCTGTTTGATGGCTATTTCAGGGATTCCCCTCTATTTTTCACTATTATGAGTGACTGCAAAAAGCTCAGTGCATTTTCAGAACATCATTCGAAATTTTCTTCTAAATCTAACACATATGCATCCTCAATTTTAGGATACGGCATTCCTCTGAGTGTATCTTTCCTTGGAAATATCCAAGTCTTTCAAAGACAGTTCTAGTTAATAAGGGCAGCATAATTTCTGGCCACAACCAGCTGTAACTGATGGAGGAAATTCCTTGGGGTTCCATCCATCATATGCTTCTTTGGAAACAGCACAATAGAGAGAAAAGAGCATAGACTTTGAGCCAGGCAGACCTATTTGTTTTGATAAGTAACTTCATTGAAATGTATGTGGCATATGCACAAAACAGTGCACAAATTACAAATATACATCTTCATAGGCTTTCACAGAATACACTGTGTAAACAGAACTGGTATTCTTTTAATACTGCTTTTCTATTTATTATGTAATCTTGGACAAATTATCTTTCTGAGCCTATGAAATGGGCATGATAATTCATGCCTTCAAGAGCACTGGGAAGACTAAATGAAACAATATAGGCAAAGCTTCTAGTATGCAGTAGAAAATGACAGCTTCCTCCCTCCCTGTCCCTACACTAGGGAGCACATCCTGGCCATATCCCAACCAGCTCACCCTCTCCTTCAACTCAATGCCACCAAAAGCCTGGAATGCCTTGCTTCCCTGACTGTTTGAATTACAAGCTCTCCATTGTAAAATGAGTTCTTAATAATGTTTGAGAAGAATACAATCACATCAAGGATCCTAATTTAGAACCACAAAGCATTAACTACTAAGATATAAAGAGGCTCATCTCCATTAAGAAAAATAGCTGTTAAAATGATTCACAAGTTTAATTCTGTTACTTCCTAAGTTTTATTAAAAATATAATGAAAGGCAAACTTCCCCCTGCCCCTGGATTTTCACCATGGCACATACCAAGCCAGGTTCAGTCTCACTCAGCAGCTCAAAGGGTGTTACAACCTCAAGCATAAGATCCTATTTTTATGCAAAAAGCCAAAATCAAGGATTGTAACACTGATTGAAATGGAATTTATTTTTTGCCATTGCTGCTAAAGCTATAGAGGTACCCCATGTGATACCCAAGGGTCCAAATGAGAGTCAGCAACACCCAACACTTCATAATTCTATCTACCCTGTGAGATCTCAACCATCACTCAGGGACTGCTCTACAAAGACAAAATTTAGTAACGCAGTGAGCAGACTACCAAATGCTAATAGTCACAGAAGCAAATAGACCGTGTAATTAAAAAAAAAAAAAACAAGTAAAAAAACAGCTAGTATGGCTTGAATCTTAGTATGTGTCAGGCTCTGTATTATGGAAGATCCTTACATGCATTTCCTTCTTTTTCTCTGGTACTTTCATTAGTCCTATTCTGCAGATGGAGAAATTGAGGCTTAGAGAGATTAAGTAACTTGCCCAAGATCACATAGCACAGATGACTTGAGATTCAGTGTAGATCAAAGAAGAGATCCTTGAACAGTTAAGCCTGAGTCTGCTGGACTGCAGAGTGTTTGTTTCTAAAGACCAGATGGCCAGAAAAGTTGTCTTTGTCCGCAGTTTTAAACAAAACATTATGTCTACATCAATTAAAAAAACCCATCAGTCCCTTTTGGGTAGGAGAACAGCTTGAAATTGTAAGGATATGAAAAAATGCTTTAGCCAAAAAACTTCCTTGATGAAAAGCTTTGTTACTAGAATTTTTGTGATTATTTTGTTTTTAATTAGCAGGTCATTGGGATAAACAACATGAAGACAAGAAACTACTATTGAAGTGGTTGTTCTTGCCTGTAATAATTTTCTCCATTTTTCTGAATACTTTTAATTTCAAAGTTGAAACAAAGGCATCTTAGTATAACTCTTATTCCATCGGAAGCCAAGAGGTGGTAGAAATTTCACATGGAAATTTTAATAATCCCTTTATCTCCAAAACCAATTATTTTTCTTTCTTACTTGGAAGCAGCCCACCCCATTTGACTTCCAGCCATGAGCCTGGAGGTTGCTTGGAAGGCTGTAATGAGCAGAGGCTGCCAGCATGTCAGGTTCCATTGTGTTTGTGTGACCGCTGATCAGAGTGATGAAACAGGGATTAGCTTCATCCTTATCACTATAAATAAATGTGATTTTATGACAACACTGCAGCTTTCATCATTTATTAAAAAGGAAGAAATATAAAGGTGGCTATAGAATCCTTACCAAAAAATCTGCTTACTTCCTGAGGTCAGCAGCTGATTTTAATTTTATATTATCTAAGCTGTTGTGAATCAAAGGCTTTATTAATGTGAACATCAATCTAAGGAGTACCATGCTCACCTCACCGTATTTTAAAGGACATAACATGAATGGTTTTCTTCAGCCAAATCAAACTCACTCAGAATTGAAAAAGGCCATAGAAAATAAAAGGTTAGTTTAGGGGAATATAAAATATTGATGCATTTAATATTTAATTCAATCAATTATTCAATTAACTGGAGATTATCCGGAATTTAGATATATGACACTCCAAGGACATCTGGAATCCCTCTTCCTCTTCTCTCTCGCTCTCACTCACACACACACACACACACACACACACACAGGTTTCAATCTTAAGGTTTGTGTGTATTAGGAGTTTAAAAGTTTAAATCAATTGGTTTGTGCATTTTTCAGCCTCAAGCTCCTACAAAACAGGAAATGTTATATTTGTAGAGAGCAGGTCAGAGTACTAGCTGTTTCTTCCCAGAACCTTCGACCTGCACAACGTGACTGAAAAGTATCTGGGAAGAGAGTTTGGGAAAAGTAAGTTTGAGAAGAGAGTTCCTGTTTGTCTTCATTTATTAGAGTCTTCTCTCTCCCAATGCACGTATAAAACACATCATGAATGCCACGTAATGTGCTCTCTCTGATTTGCCAGAATGATTTTGTTTGTTTTTCATCTGAGGTCATTTCTTAATATATCTAGACATTGTTCCTGAAGATGTGAACTCAGTACTCTCCCTCAGAGATCATTTTCATAATGCCCTAGTACATTAAGGAAGTGGATTCCAGCCTGCTGCAGCAATGTTGACTGTCCCCACTATGAACTATCTTAACCCATGGGGAAATCACGACTCAAGTATCTGCTGTTTAGATTATTGAGTTTGGACCTAAAAATGGTCCCCAAAATGTCTCCTGATGTCTGCAGGCCGTGTGGAAGTCAATTTTTATCTCCTCCCACAGCACTCCTCTTGCAAATCCTGCACTGGCAAGAGAAAGAGCCTGCTCATCTCAGGTCCCTTTGGGGAAGAGCTGCTGCCTAGCTAGCAAAGAAGGGGTTGTGAGCAGCCAGCCTCCCGTTCTAGTCCCTGAAAAGGTTACAGTGGTGGGGCTGGAGTCATGATGTTGGAGAGATCGTCCCAAGCTCAGCAAGGTGCCAGAGGGCATTCCCTTCTGGGCCACACACTGCCCTTCTCTCTTCCCTCTGAACTTCTCCCTCGACCCTTTCCCAAGAGAGAAAGACAACTCCATAAATATTCCTGCAGCTGCAGTACACTAAGGGTCAAAGCAGAGTGCAGAGACAGTGACATCATGCCATTTCTTCTCTAACGTGCTCTACACCAAACCCCTAGCTTCTACCCAAAAGAAGCTCCCATTCCAATGGCCTGTCTCCATCAGTGGCAGTCATCATTATCTGAACTGCCTGATTTCTCCTGACCTTCACTTCTTCTACCCAGTCAGTCACTGCTATGCCCGTCTTCCTTCTTCTTCTTCTTCTGGCACGTCTCTCCTTCCCTTCTATTCCTATCACAACCAGCCTCGCTGAAGCTCCCTTCAGCTCACAGTTTACTGCAATAGGCTGTATCAATAAGGGTCCATCTAATGAGGTAAACAGAAACCATTCCAAGTGTTTAAAATGAGGGAATTTAACACAAAGAATGGATACACAAGTGCTGGAAGAGCCAAGAAGCAAAGAATGAACAATGAGGCAACCCAGAGATTAGCAACACTCTTGGCTGGAAGGACAAATGGAGTAGGTGATGTTCTTAGCACCAAGGGCCAGAGTCATGGAAGAAGCGAGAACCAGAGTGGGCCTGTCTTGCAGAAGCTGAAGGCACAAAGTAAACACACCTACAGCACTCTCTCATCTCCTACCAGTGCCTCTTCCTGACTGGAATCAGAGATGGGAAATCAGCTTGCAGGGATTGAAGACTGTCATGAAGAGTGGGAGAGTGGGAGACAAGGAATAGTTCTGATAGCAAAAAGGCCAAGAACCAGCTTATGAGCTAACTATACTGGACTTTTCACAGAGGATACCTGATACTCTTCATTTTCCATACTAGGAAATTAAGTCTCATGAATAAGTACCAAACCTGAGGTCAAATGTTACAGCCAAGTTTTGAGCCTTAATCTCTCCAACTCTGAATTCCTTTTTTTCCCCACCCTTTGCTGCCTTCTCTTGCTGGCTGTTCTCCAGCTATAACATTTACACTGTAAAGGGATATAGTGTTTGATTACTTCTAAATAACAAATAGACAATACAACTGTAATCTCAGGGCACCCATCTTCCCCAAAACTAGAAATGAAGAGTATGATCAGTATACTGTATCTTACTGCGAAGCCCTCAATACCTTAAGTCATTTCATGCACTGGTCAATCCCTTCTCCTCTGCCAGGCCAAGGCCCAGAACATGAGGGATTGATTAGCAGGGCCTGGCTTTCTTGGAATAAGAGAATCCTTCCAAGGTGGGATTTCAGGAAACACAGGAAAGGCTCCACAATGCAAAATAACACTCCAACTTTTCATTCATTTGTTCATTTAAAAAGTGTTTATCAAATGCAGAAATACACATTCAATGATATCCAATAGAGAGGGTTAATCAGACTCTGGGTATGCATACATTATTTTTAAAATGTTCATCAAAAGGGAAGATGAGTTATTAGAGACTGGGGAACTTGTACTATTTGGTGCTAAAATTTTACTGCCAAAGTTTAGATCACTTAGCATAAGGCAGTAGTTTTTCAATTTTTCTTTTTAATGTAATAGACATAATTCAAGATAGAGAGAAATACTTTTAGGGTCTGAAGTCAGAGGCCACCAAAAAGTTCCAGTTTAAGACCAATTTTACTTTAAAAACTGCATGAATTTTACATTATACTCTACCATAATTTCATGTGCATTTTAATATAAAAATGAGATTTTCCCCCAAATAAGTTCTAGTAGAAGCAACTTTCCAGGATACTTTGTCATGGTTAACATACCTAAATTTGGGAAGCTTGGGCATAAAACTTTGCATCCCTGCTAAAATGTAAATAACTCTGAAGAAGGACAGTTTCTTTAAGCTATTATCACATTTGTTTTTTAATTTGTCTTGATATGAATACAACTGGGAGTCTTTCCTAAAAGCAGGGTTTAACAACGGAGAAAGAAGAGATGCTGAGAGCCTCAGTCTAATTATAAAACAGAGGAGGAGTTACCATTAACAAATGAAAAAGGTACAAAACAGAGGGATAAACTCCCCAAAACAAACCTTATCCACTTAACTCTTGTGAAAAGTCAGAAGATTTGTCATGGAATGAGAAAGACAATTCCCTCTTCCCAAATCTCACAGACCACACCTTATGGGCACTAGGAGCCCCAGCAGCTATACAGTCTTAAAGTATAAACAAGAATATGAAGTTTTAAGGAGAAAATTCCTTACTTCTAATTTTTTTCTAATAATATAAAAAAACCACACTCATGTTTATCATAACCATTAAAAATATAGAACTCTAAGATGTTAAGATTAGGGAAAACTGGGTAAAGGGTATGTATAAGAACTATCTATACTATCTTTGCAACTTTTCTATTAAGCTAAAATTACTGCAAAAAAAGAAAAACCCAAAAAATAAATATATAAAACTACTGCAAAGGGAGAGAGGCAAACCATGAGAGACTCTTGAATGCTGACAAAAACTGAGGACCGATGTATGTGGGGGGAAGGGGGGGATGGGCATGGAGGAGGGCACTTGTGGGGATGAGCACTGGGTGTTATGTGGAAACTAATTTGACAATAAACTATTCGTAAAAAAAAAATAATAATTTTAAAAAAGGCAAAAAGAAAACCCTTAAAAAAAACTACTACAAAATAAAGGTGTATTTTTAAAAATTTCCTGTATGCTTAAGGTCTCCATTTTATATATGGAATAGCTTTCCTTTGATGTGAATACTCCTCTTGTTTGTTCCTCTTATTACCCACTTTTCAGTGCCCTTCCCAATGGCCACCTTGTTCTCCTCATAGCTCCCTTGTCATCCCTTATCCTTCATTTTGATTTCATTTTGTGTCCAAGCCAGAAATATTTAGCAATCTGAACTTGAAAGAGATAGAACTCATTCAGCTTAATTTCCACTTTACACTGTGATTGTATCATGTTAAAATGCTTCCCCTTCAAAGAATTATATTGCATAGCACTTTCAAATAAAACTATTTGAAAGAAACCAACTTCCGAATATCAAAAATAGCTCATAAAGGTGTTGACTCGGTAACAAACTGCATAAACTAGGATCACAGAAGCCTCTAAAGAGAGAGTTTCCAGATGTTGTTGGCATATGAGAGAAAATAAAGGAAGAATCAGGGAAGAAGAGGCAAATGAAAGCAAAATGG
Organism: Crocuta crocuta; assembly: GCF_008692635.1. Taxonomy (NCBI): domain Eukaryota; kingdom Metazoa; phylum Chordata; class Mammalia; order Carnivora; family Hyaenidae; genus Crocuta; species Crocuta crocuta. The sequence goes on along the minus strand of NW_027533010.1, from coordinate 2,641,105 downwards.
TATAAGAAGACAGAGACTTTTTAGGGGAAGAGCTAGAGAGAGGAATTTTTAGTTCCAGATAGCTTCATATCAGCCAAACTGGACAAGTGAATAAAACTTGGTGTAGGTAAGTCTTCTCTTAAATACCACTTACGTCTAAGGAATGCTATGAGACTTATGTTTCTTTGCTTGGCACACATCAGACAAAACAATCCTTTAAAATTCAGCTTTAAATGGAAAGAGTTCCATTAAGTGTTTTCTTCTTTTCATCAGTCCTAAGGTTCCCAAAATGATACTTTACTTTACTAGATCTTCATTTTATACATTCAAATAGAAGATATCTTTTTTTCTTTTCTTTTTCTTTCTTCACCCTTGTTCCCCCACAACCCACCACCTCCCAGGAACGCAGGAGGAATAAAGGATCTTTAATATTAGTCATGTTGTTGGAACTGAAAAACGGTTACTTTTTCTTTTTTGGTAGAGTCTATTTCCTTAACTCTCAAATCTCATCTACCATTGTCTCTGTACAATGACAACCATAAAGAAAAAAGAAAGAAAACAAATAGGCTTTGGCAGACAGAGGCCCCGAATATTAAGCGGGAATCATTTTCATGGCTCAGACAAACGTGTGTGAGCCAGAACCTTTTCCACAACAGACTGAAGACAACAGGAGGCCAGCTTGTGAGTCATAAACCTCAATCCTCACCCTCCCTAACCAGCCTAGCCCGCGAGGCCCATGCTCATTCAAGGTGCTGGGACAGTCCTTCTTGCCGAGGCCTCTCTCATGGCTTTCATACAAGCTCTTCCAGGATACAGTGACACTGTGAGTAATAGATGTGACCATCAACTCTTTCTATTTACCAGTCTTTAGTTACAAAAAGACAGCTTCCTTGGCATCTTCTTGATCTCCTCTCTGCAGAATCTTTCAGGCCTCAATCCATCATTACTGATGCAGGCATGCCCAGTTTCATTGTTCAGTGGAAGGTGCCATCTATTAATATTTTTGCAGTCAGGGACGGTGTGACTACCACACAGTAGTAAACTGAAGGTGCCAAGTTTCACTCAAAAGGCGTGAAAGATGCTGTGATTTACAGCAGTCCTAATGAGCGGGGCATTTCTGGACCTGTAAGCACCTGCTGCTTCTGTAGCCTCCGCCAACTCCACCGCCATGCCCCGGGGTATTAGACAGCACCCCTCCTCATGAGGAGAATTCATGACTAAACTACATTGCAAAGTTTGCTCTGCCATCTATCTTCATTAAAAAGGCAACATCCATCAGGGAAGTCCGCTGGAGAAAATGAGAGAAAGGGTCCTATCTTTGTTTTCTTTGTCTCTGTAACTGCTCTCAAAAGGAGAGATTACCATTTAGGTCTACAGTGAAATAAAATCAGGAAGTAATTTTACTTCTTTAGTATTTATGCCCTATGTTCTTCTATAAAAGGTTTATAGCAGAGAACCAGAAGCTACAGGTGCTGCCTGTTAAGAGTGAGGATTTATGCTGTTGTGTCTCTTGATGTTCCTCCTCTCTAGGAATGTGATCTGCCATCAGTTACAACTAGGGGCAGACAAAACAGTCCCAGTGATTCCCAAACCATGTAGACCTCCTCACACCACCTGACCTCTCTTGCTCTATTCAGGTAATGCTTCTGAGCACTAAACATGCAAAACACATACTACAATGGAATCACAGATACCAGGCTGACCAAAATGGCACCTTAGTTCCTGTATGATCTGCTATCTACCCACTTCCACCTTTCTCCACCCTTCTTGCTACTCAACTAATCTACTAATTCTAGGCACAAACCATTTGCTCCATCCAAGCTCTTCTTCCACACAAACCATGTTCATTTAAATCCCAGGGTCACCATTCTGTTTCTCTGTCAAACCAAATTCATACTTTTCTCCAAAACTGAGATCAAATCCAGTGTTTTCCACCACATTTTTCCCAGCTGGTCCAGGCTACCACACTGACCTTTCCTTTCTTTTGATTTCTATGGCATTTTATAGTTGGTACAGTGTGACAAAATAGTACTACTATAGAAGGTTCTTAATCTGCCAACATTCACATGGAAAAGTTATGCAAGTTGAGTGGATATCTTACTCTCTGATTTTAACTTCCTTATAACAGCCATTTCAATATAGAACAGAAACACTTAACTGTCTAAAGCTGGGGGCTGCTTTTTCATAATGCAAGAGAGGCAAGGTACAAAACTAAAAGTAAATGAAACAAATTATAAATATACTGTCTTGTGTTGCTCATGGTTGCATGTAAGTTCATACCAATTTATAATTGTTTCTGGTGCCCCTTCCAATTTCACCTTATTCCAGAAATAATGATAGCTAAACTCAAACAGGTGATTATGTACTATTATTGACAACTTTCAATTGTTTTTATGTTCCATCTGATTCCAAAGAAATCAATTCTTAAATAAATGTCTATTTATTAAAATTTAACATTTGAGTCTTTGGCTGACCCACTGAATTCTGGTAATTAAAATTCCTGACTCCAGATTGCATATCTATATACCTTCTCTCCTACTTCTGGTTATTCCTCAAGTGTTTATATTAAATATAAATTCATGTAAAAGAATTATTCCTTTTCATTGTCCATTTCAAAGTAGAAATTCTATAAAGCAAGATGAATTGACAAACCAAATATTACCACAGTTAAAGTAATGGTAAAAATATCCTATGTAGTAAAAATTAGGATAGTGTATCCTAATTACAAACAGTTTAACTTTGTGTCTAAAAGAATGCAGTACATTTCATATTCTCTACATTCCTATGACTCATAGCCCTTATAAAACTATTATATTAAAAAAAAATTTAAAAATCCTGGAAGATTAAAGCAAATCTGACTTGACCACTCAGTTGATTCTAATAGACATTTTATTTCCATTGGAAAATGTAATACAAAAACTACAAATAAATATTAAAAGAAAAATAAATAGACTGACAACATAAAAAAGACTTATCACCTAAAATTAACTCATAAATTTTAAGCTGTAAGTAATTATAATCAAGGTATAAAACTAAGATTTTTCTATACTTACAATTAATCCTGAAAAGGACATAGAATAAATCATAATAGGGTTAAATCATTATCTTCTGAAGATTAGGGACAATGGAGACTTTACTTACTGCAACCACATTTTTGGGGGTACAAAGTTAGTGAAGGTCATAAATGAGTCAGGTTCTCTATCTGAACAAACAAGGCACAGAAATTGTGCCTTCTGTTAACTCTTATGTAGCATATTACTTCCTTTGAACACCTTTTCTTGCTGACCTGAGAGTATTCAGAAAATGAAACTAAAATTAGAAGTAAATTGGTCTACTGAAGTAGAAAACAGAAGTATGTTTTAATATGATTCCAGTTTCAGGGGGAAAAAGTGGTCTTCACACCACCAAAAAATAAGCTAATAGTGTTTATCTCCAGGATGTTGAAACAATTTTTACTTCCTTTTTCCTTTTCTCTATCTTAAAAATTGTCTACCATAATGCCCATCTTTTTCTTTAATTTTGTAACATTTATTTATTATTGAGAAAGAGAGAGAGACAGAGCATGGGTATGGGAGGAGCAGAGAGAGAGGGGGAGACACAGAATCTGAAGCAGGCTCCAGGCTCTAAGCTGTCAGCACAGAGCTCGACACGGGGCTCAAACCCACAAACTATGAGATCATGACCTGAGCCGAAATCAGATGCTTAACCAACTGAGGCACCCAGGCACCCCAAAATGCCCCACTTTTAAAAATCAGAACAAAATAGGATGTTAAAGGATGTTGTGTAGTCCTCACAATTTGTGTCTATCATTTTTATCCCTTACTATTTATGTGTAGTTATATATAATAAAACTAGTGGTAGAACATATATATATGAAAATCAATTCCAGTATACAGAAATGATCCTTTTATAAGTTAACAAAAACTTGAGTTTCACAGGATTCCTCCTGAGTTGAGAGCAAAGTTCTTTATATAGTTCAATTACACTGTGGAAATAACACCGGTTAGGAAATCATGCAACACACCATCTGCCATTTCATTAGAGTAGTATTCTTTTTTTAAGGACATTTAAAAATTGTGTTTCACAGAGATTACTAGGAAGAGCTGTTGTGAACGGATGGATGGCAGGTTTCAACAAACACTGTCGGAAATCCAATGCCGAGTCCAACAAAAATACAGATGAATATGTGGACGGGCAAAATCTTGCCACAGTTGAAACACAGATAGCTTTTTATTACATATTTAGGAAATCTTACCAAAGCGAGATAAAGCCCATTAGATTTATACCTTACACTCAGCATAACTTATATTTCTAAGTAAATACTACACCAGTATATTTTTTAATAAATGCCATATAAGGGGCACCCAGGTGGCTCAATGGGTTGAGCACCCAACTTCGGTTCAGGTCATGATCTTGCAGTTCACATGTTCAAGACCCACATTGGGCTTTCTGCTGTCAGCTCACAACCCCCTTTAGATCCTCTGTCTCCCTCCCTCTCTCTCTGCCCCTACCCTGCTTGCTCTCTCTCTCAAAAATAACTAAACATTAAATAATAATAATAATGAATACATACTATATAATTTTGCTTCTGTGTTTTCTTCAAAAAATAATAATATTAAAACAAGATTAAATCTCTACTTATAATAAGTCACAAGTGTTATAAGTGTAACAAATGTCTGAGCACTAACAGGCGATGCCTGGGTCTCATCATCTCAAAGTCCCACTCCAAGTCTGAGATCTGCATTTACTCTTCTCAGACCACCATCCCCTACCTCTGACTCTCCTACTTCCCTCCAGATCTGCTCTCTGTCCTCTGGAGATCCTCTTTCTGGCACACTAGACTTCTCACCTTCCTCCCTCCTCAGGACCCCCCTCCACTTCTTCTCTTCACCAGCCCAGCTTTTAACACCTGACTTCACCTTCCCTGTGGGGACAGACACATCAAAGTATATTTGCTTCCACTGACTAGTTTGCACAGCCCCCTTATCGTCCTTGCCTCCAACTTCAGAGAAGAATGTGACCCTTTCTCCAGTACCATCTATGGCCTTTACTTTTTCTTTGTGTGTGTTTGGACCTTTCCACTAACTTCTTCCCTTTTGATTTTCAGTTCTTCTGCTAAGTGTACTACCCCTACAAGGATCACTCCTTCTTCTCAATTCTCAAATTCTTCAATGAATAATCTTTCTCTATCATCTTGAACTTCTACTCTCTTCCCTTCACTCACTGCCCCATGTTCTTTGCAGATCTGGGCGCTGATAGATGACCCTCCAATCTGTAGAAACCTCCGCCTTGGAAATCATTGGTATCCTACTTTTACTAGATTCACTTCTATCCTCAGAACTCATCTTCCTTGACCTCTCTAGGGCATTGGATAGTGATGACAACATCATTCTTCCTGAAACATGCATTTATTGATGCCCACTATGTGCCCTTGGCTTCGATGGCACTGCACCCTGCTTAATCTTCTAACCCTGTGTTATCTCCTTTCTGTTTCCATGTTTATATAGCTAACCACTTTACTTCCTCTCAATTCATAACTGGAGGCATCAATGAATGCTTTTCATGTCTGAGGTCATAGGTACCCTATATGCTCAGCTGAATTCAAATGCTATATTTCTAAATATTTCTACTTGGATGTCCCATCACTATCTAAAACTCAACATGCTTTAAAAGAGAACTCATCATTATCATTATTTGCCCATTCCTAGAGCTATATGGCCATCCCACTTACCATCCTGTTTAGAAACTTCAAAGTTATGTGGATTCTTATCTCCTTCGCTAAATCTGTACTGAATCATTTTGCTTCTTCTCTGAGATGTCTGCCTCTCTTCTACTCCCCTTGCCATAAATCTTGTCCAAAACTTCTTTACCTCAGGCCTATAGTGTTATGATAATGACCTCAATTTTTACCACCTTCCAATTCATCTTACATACTATTACAGATTAACCTTCTTAAAATAATATCAAATAACTTTAAAACCCATGACTTACAGGGTTTTACACAAATATCGGTTGGTTTTTCTCATGTAACAGGAAGTCCAGAAGTAGACAGCTGTTGGTGAGGGTATAGCACTTCAGCAGTCTCAGAGACAACACCCATAAGCCTTTTCCTCATGGTACTGAGAAGCTGCACAACTCTATGCTTTCCATCTTCATTAAAGGGTGGGAAGAGGGGAAAAGAGAATTCCAACATTTTACCAAGAGAGCAAAAACATTTCCAGAAATACTCTCAGCATTCTTTAGCTTGGCCAGAGTGAGGTCACAGAGCTGTCCAAACTGCAAAGGAGACTGGGGAAGTAGGGAATAGAATTGTCATGAGTGGATTAGACCAACAATGATTCATCGCTTGGGGGTAGGGACAAAATTCAGGTTCACTTATCAAGGAACAAGGGGAAATGCCAACTTTATTTTTGTTTTATTCCTCCAGCATGCAGTGTTTGTCCTCTGGTCAGTCTGGCCTTTTCTCTCACTATCCCCAAAATATGCCATGTTCACCTCCACCTTCTGACCTCTGCTCTCTTTACCTGGAATATCTTTCCTCTATTTCTCTTTACTTGCCAAACCCTATTCATGCTTTGTGGCTCTGCCCATATTCCACCTGCTCCATGACAGATTGCAGTCCACAATGATTCCTTCCTTGAACAAACACTTTTTTTTTTCAAGTCATCCATTCATTCACCTATATTCTTTCTTTTTTTTTACTTACATGCGGTTCCTATAGAGAGCACTATACAGCTGGATATTCAATAGTTCTTTGTTTCCTCTGACTCAATTTCATTTTTCTACAAATACTATAACCTACATGAAGATATGAACTGTGCCTCAGATTTCTTTTGTATGCCCCAGTTCTTTTCACAGTGCTGAAAATGTATGTGCTTAGTAAATTACTGAGTAACTAAAATATTCTATAATTGCCTAGAAAGAAGAATACATGAATTACTTAATGGTAAAGAAAAAAAAACCACTGTGATTGGCACTTTGAAAACAGTACATTATCTACTTATTTCAGTCAAAATATACTCCACAAGACAAGAAAATAACAATGATTATATTTGCACTTCAGTAGCAAAATATAATCCATTTCCTTGGAGAAAACTAAAAAGACCAGCACAGCTAAGTAAAATTCGAGATTGTCGAGTAGAGAAGCAATCCACAGACATTTCAAATCGGAGGGTTAGTCTTCTAAGCCATCCCCTGCAATATTAGGCAGAAAAAAGACAAGTGATTTATTTTAGAGAGATGCTGATCTGTGTGGGGATTAAGCGATCTCCACCTGACACTGCTACCAGCCACAGAGCAGCTTTAGGAGCGTACTGAGGAGATTTCAAACCAGGCACAGTGGTATGCAAAAGGCACAAGACCCCCAACTCCCTACCGAACAGATTTTTAAATAGTCTTTATAATGTGCTTGTTGCACTCTCCTTATCCTGTTTACTGAGAGGATAACCTAAAATGTTATCTCCAACCAGAAAATCAGCAGCTTCATCATTTTTATTCATCATGGAGCATGTAGAATAGAAGAGTGTGCCACATTTTGCCTCATTCCTCTTGGACTCAATGAGGGCAGCCTTTCAGAAGTTGGGAAAAAAGGGAGTTGATAGGAAGACTCATAAACCTCTTCAGGTCCTCACCAGAAAGTGAAATTCCATCAGCCTCGGAGCAGCAGTCTGAATGCACCACACCATTGCTGGGCACTAGGATTCTCTGTTTCCCTTCTGTCTCCACCAGGCCAAGGAAGACCTAATAACAGACCTTGGAGCATAGCTGAAAAGAGGCCTCCTTTCCCTACTGTCATTGCTCTCAACACCATGTCAGAGTATTACAATGGTTGCATTCTCCAAGAATGCATGAAGTCCAAAAGCCAGTTTTTCAAACAAGCTAATGCTTACCCAATAAAATTCCTGTCCCATTTTGCCTGTATTTTCTCGTAGGTTCCTCAATTTAGCCCTCAGTGTCAGAAATATCAGCATATTTTGTGACTTCTATTACAAGATGAAATTCAGAAAAAGAGGTACACCTGAAAGAAATATTACTGCAGCTATTACTCCTAGAGCACTCTTTAGGATACAACGTCCATTCCCTCTCTGTAACTCCAATCTCAATGTCACTCCCATGTTTTTCATGTAGATCAAGAGATATGTTTGCCCATTCTAGCAAACAACCTTGTTTCTCCATTTCAACTATATTTTTATATAGTACTTATTATATATTTTCTAGATAGTCACAACTGAAAAAGGAATATTAAGCAAACTTTCAGAAAGTTCTCTCTTTCATCTTAGTATCTCTTAGTTCTTAGCATCTATTTAACTCATAAATGTTTGCCAAATAAGTGAATGAGTGATGTGATTTAACGTTTAAATTATCTACTCTTCCTAACATCATAAAAGCTCCCCAAGTTTCTCAAAGTACTATTGTGATCCTATAAATTAACCCTAAAGAAGCAAAAAGAAATCAGATAGCCACAACAAAATGATCAGAAACATGAAAACCCCCTAAGAAGGGGAGGTTGAAGAGTTCAATTACAATGGTACAAAAATAGAAGTCATCTCTCCTTCACGGACTTACAAAATAAAGAAACAGAGGCACCTGGGTGGCTCACTTGATTAAGCATCTGCCTTCAGCTCAGGTCATGATCTCACAGTCTGTGAGTTCGAGCCCCACATCAGGCTCTGTGCTGACAGCTCAGAACCTGGAGCCTGCTTTGGATTCTGCCGTCTCTCTCTGTGCCTCCCCACTCACACTCTATCTCTCTCTCTCAAAAATAAACATAAAAAAAGAAAAAAAACCAGTACATGGAGATGTACTGAGAAATAAGGAAAGATTCAATTATTATAATAATAAACAAATCCTGAGAAGTCATTATGTATCAATTCCACAAGAGGCTTGATAGAAAATTATATCACTAACTACAAGATTTCAGCATAACATCAAAAAGCCTTCTAAAATGTGTCTAGGCACTGATAGGAAATAATCCCTGATGCTTACAATGAAGTATGGGCACAGAAATCACCAGTGTTTAAAATAATTTTTCCATGTTTGTTTGTTTGCTTGTTTGTTTTGAGAGGGAGTGTGAGCAGGGGAGGTACAGAATGAGAGAACCCCAAGCAGGTTCCTGTCCAGGGCTGAGCCCAACACTGGCCTTGACCTCATGACTGTGAGACCACAACCTGAGCCAAAATCAAAAGTTAGACACCCAGATGCTTCAATTCTTCAATGTTGAGTTTAAAACAACTACATGCAGATACCAAAACATTCGTACCAACCACTGCTCTTCTTCAGAGCAAAAAGGTATGGCTCTATATCTCAACTCAGTCCCTCCACATCCTGACATGGTTGTCCTCCCAAAAGATACACAGGAAATGTGTCATAATGAAGCACACAGGGTTTTTTTTTTTTAAAGCATTCATTCAATTACTACCCTAAATTTAAGGGTCTTTAATGTGTAAAAAAAAAGCAATTTATACTGGGTGGAAATATCCTTTTCATATCAAATACCAGCTTAATATGTAGTTTGACAAATTACTATCTTATAGCTCTGTATGTACTTGTGAAAAAGACACAAGATAAAAAAACTGAGTGAATTCCCAATTTGTCTGAATCCTCCCCTTTTTTGTTCTTTAATGAAAGAATCAGGCAATACTTTCTCTTTTTTTTCCATTTTGTCTTTGCTTCTCTGCTTTTATAAACTACAGATCTTTATACAAACACAGCCCTAATTAAACCTGAAAAATAACTGTTGTGTTATGCATTTCAAAAGAAAAAATTGGTCCACAACAGAATAATTGTTTTGTTTACATAGCACACATGAGTACAGATGTTAAAAATTCTTAAATAGCAACATAACCTTAAATTATAGGCTGCCATGGGACCAAGCCTAAGAGAATCCAGATAGAAATCAAATGTCATTTACTACACATTCTTTTAAGAATTTTGACTATAAAAGAATACTGAAAAATACATAAATAAAATAAGTAAAATTTGTCCCCACAAAAACTAAAAATGGAGGACAAAACTCAAAAAGATGCACATATGTAAATGTATGGGTAACTCCCAGAGAGAGATTAAAATTTTAACCCTCATTTTTAAACGTCATTATGGGCACTAAGCTAACCCATGGACTTGCGATAAATTCAAATAAATAAATAAATAAATAAATAAATAAAATACAGCAAGTAAAGAAGGTTCTAAAGACAACCAAGCCTAGCTTGAGAGACATGGACAAAATCTGTTTTAAATATTTAAAAACATACCATAGAGTACATACAATACTTTTCAATTCTCTCTCGCTAGAACACAGCCCTTTTATCTGACACCTAGTGGAACTGTACTTAGTCACTTAATCAAAAAATTCAGTAAAATCAGGAAATAATAAAATTTACAACTGTAAGTCTTTGAGTATGGTTCCACTAATTTAAATTCTCCATTTAATCTTTCTTGAATAATGATATATTTCAGTCTATAAATGCATCAGTAACTTAAAAGATATTTACAAAGCAATCTAAAAAATCCGTTTTTTATTATTTTTCCCCAAATCTTTAATAGTTACCCTCCTATCATCTAACTTAACAACACTTGCAACAAGCCCCCTTTCTGAAGCAATCAATTTATTTTTCACAGAAACAATTAACTCTTTATATTTATACTCACAAGTCACAGGATTATGTAATATTTAATTAAGTTATGTAATTGTAATTACAATTACAAATAGAATAAACAGGTTTTGGAAAAGAAATTCAATTGACTCTTTGTAAGCATATAACTCCAGTGATAGGAGAGCATGCTAAAGAGGAGACTTCTAATCTCAAGTTTTAGGAAAGGAATGTCAGGTGAGTGGGTATCGGTTAAGAAAAGTTTCTTCTAGGGGTGCCTGGTGACTCAGTCAGTTAGGCTTCTGACAGGCTCAGGTCATGATCTCACCATTCATGAGTTTGAGCCTCCTGTCAGGCTCTGTGCTGATAGCTCAGAGCCTAAAGTTTGCTTCAAATTCTGTGTCTCTCTCCCTTCCCTCCACCCCGCCCTCCCACTCATGCTCTGTCTCTATCTCTCAAAAATAAACCTTAAAAAAAAGAAAAAAGTTTCTTCTATAATCTCTACAGCAGTGTTTTCTAAAGTGTGCCCCAAGGAAAACTTATTTCAGGGATGCAATGAACAAGAGGACTCTGTGGTCAACTAAATTCGGGAAACGCAGGGTCAAACAAAGCTAAGCAGGTTCCTTTATTGCAGGACAGTGGCCTTAAATAGCTATTGTACATTTTTAATTTCTGAGATGGTACTACAGAATGTAGGTTTTTCCCAATGCATATGATCGCTTTGATCAAGGACTTTGTTTTCATCAAGGACCTCTCGGGACTAGGATTCCTAAGTACATCCTGGTGCTGAGACCACCTCCTCCTCCTCTAGTTCCGCTACAGCTTGGGGAATCTATTTTCAAGACTCCAGAATTGGCAGTGTGNCTTAACCGACTAAGCCACCCAGGCGCCCCAAACATTAAAAAAAAATTTAACTCTTCAGTAGTACGTTGCCCTAATGAATCTTAGCAATGTATTTTACTTGGTGAAACTAATGGCTTATTAATTTTTAGAATCTAGAAGCAGACTCATAAATAAAATTAAAGACAGTTAAGAATAGTGGAGTAACAAAAAATATTTTAGAGACACTCTCTAGTGTGAACAGAATATAAGGATTCAGAGAGGTTCTCCCCATGGAGATGGGCCTGAGGCTTGATCTCTATGTGACCCTGTATCCACCTGTTGGTTTAAAAAGACCCTGTATCCACCTGCCCAATAGTTGTAATAAAGGTAATAGAATTCAGCTTCTAAATCTTGCACTATTTGCATGAAGTAATATTTATGCAAAGTAGTAGAACTGGGACTTCCTAACAAGCATAAAACAAGCCATATAAACTGTTCTGTTTTGGTTTTATTGCTTGCTTCCTAATAAGTGTTTACTTAAATGTTTCTATGTATAGAAGTATTTAGTCTAAGACTTACTTTTATTATATATTTAGTAGCAAAGTTTGCAGTAGATAATACCTCAAGTCTCTTCTGAATTATGAACCAAAGGGAAAAAATCAAAACAAAGCAAAATTTTTAAAAACACTAAGAGCTATGCGTGACCATCAGCTTAGGTCAGTTCTTAATACCTATCTCTAAGACCAAAGAAATTGCCTACCAAGGTATCCTAAGATATAGGACTAGGCCTAAAAAGTTTTATTTGCCCCCACCAGATTCCCTTTGGGCTACTTTCCAGACAGACTCTCCCCTCTTACCTATCTGTATTTTACCAATGATGTGTTTGAAAACGCACTCACATTAGTTGTCAAGGGAAGACGTTTCCAAGGAATTTCTCTAGCTCTTATTTGATATGGACTGATATAATATAAGCTAAATGTTTTCTTGGAAATTCTAAAGAATGATATTAATCAATACTGGGAAAGTAGGGTATTTATTTCTGGTCTTAGATCCTCAGGCACATGACAGGGTGGGCAGAAGAAAGGCCAGCTGAAGAAGAGATTTGACATAAGTGTGTGCTGAACACTGTGTGCTGCATGGGTGGGGAGGAGTGGGGAAGAGCATATCTAACATTATTAAGAGTAGGAAGAATCCATTGATGATTCTTGCCTCAAAGAAGTTACTATGGTGGCTGACAAATGGTGAGTTTCATTTAGTCATTCCTTCTACATTTGTCTGTTGAAATTGTATTGTAAGGAGTAACTTTCCTTTGTTGTTTATTTATTGTTCAGATTCATGAATTCTTATTTTATTCTATCTGTTTACTATCATTTATTTTTATGTTCAGTGGGAGGAGCCCTTCAAGCAGGCTCCTGTGGCCTTTTGACATGCCTCCATCATTCTGGCTCACTTTCTTACTTTCTGGTTAAACAAGCTGTTCCAGGCTTATCTTGTTCTTTTCTTGGTCAATTTTTATTGGAGAATGGCATTTGGAAAATAAGATATAATATTAGTTGTGCCCATTGTTACTAAGTTATTATTACCTGTTTAGCCTCTCAGAGGACAGAGCTAGGAGGATGGATAGATGGATGGATGGATGAACAGACATATCTATATAGATATAAAAACCAAGAGGTCATACTATTATCTCTAATCCAATCCAACACCACATGGGTTCATTCTAAACTTCTAGCCTTCTATACTTGTGATTCCCTTTTCCAACAATGAGAAAACTGACTTTCATTATCCATAATATATATTTATTCTCAGAGCCTTAAAGTATCTCCCTACAAGATAGCTATTAAATATAAGAAGAAGAGAATAATTTTACAGCAGAGATATGACAGACAACATATTAACTAAGTGACCACAAATAATGTCATAAGTAGATATCACGTGCCCCTGAGAGAGACATTAAAAAGAGCACATAATTTCTGTGCTATTTCTTCCAAAAATATAAAATCTAAATCTAATCATTAGGAAACATCAGACAAACCCAAAATAACTGGCCTGTACACTTCAAAAATGTCAAGGTCATGAAAAACAAAGAAATACTGAAGAACGCTCCAAATTAAAAGAAACTACAAAAAAACTGAGAGCAAAACACAACTTCTGATCCTGGATTGAATTCCTAGATCACAAAACCTGTTTGTTTGTTTTTTCCTTTTGCTATAAAGGATATTTTTGTCCTAATGGCAAAATTTGAACAAAGTCTATAGGTTAGGTAGTAGTATTAATGTTAATTTTCTGATTTTTATAACTGTTATATGAAAGAATGTCTCTGGTTTTAGAAATGTACACTGGTGTCTAATGGGATGTTAAGTCTGTAGCTTACAAACATTTCACAAAAGTACACCCCCCCACACACACACACACAAGTGTTATTGCTAGGTCAGAGCAGTAAGTAGTTCCAACACACAGACAGACAAAAAATCTAAAGAGGGCTGGGAACAGAATCATAGGCAATAGCCAGCTTGTAGGTGTGGAGACTGGGACTCTGAGAAAGGAAGAAGTGGCAATACATCACGTAAAAGGAGAATCAGAAAAGAAAAGTTCAGAAGTGTCAAACAGAAAAGATATTTGTCCAATGTTGCACAAAGGTAAGCAAGATGAAGTTAGATAAAGAGTTCTACATGCTGGCAGTGTGGACACAGGGGTATTCATTCATTCAACCACATGTATGTTGTGAATATAAGAAACGTGAGCATGTATGATGGGATACAGAAGCTCACATGCTGTCCTCAAGGGGCTTACTTTGTAGTGGCTCCTTTGAGGAAACAGTATCAGTACAATGTGTCTCATTTAAGAATACCTGATATCCGAGTCTCCATCTTCACGGTGCTCTCACATGGAGAAATCTTGAAACCAATTAGTTCCAGGCCCTTCCATCTGGGTTCCCTCCAGTGAAGGGGGCAATTCTTGGAAAATATGGCTCTCCCTGCAGCAGGGAATGTGAGGGTTTGTGAGGAGAACTGGCAGTCGAGGAAGTTATTTCAGATGACTGGGTTTAATTAAGATAAGGCTTTAGGAAGATGCTAATGCTGCTTTTGGTATTTTTATGTGTTAAGTGCACTGAATAGTCTACTTTGCTTCTCCAATTGCATTTTATCTCTAAGGTTTAGATTCTGGGTTTGGCTTCATCACTAAAATTATTCTTCTGTTCTCCATTAACAAGATTCAAATTTTACCTATTCCACAATAAAGCACATTTTCAACTTGGCCCCAAAGCTGAGAGGGATGATGACACTGCTCTCTCTGAGTGCCACCTGATGATCCTATATTTATTTGATTTTGGATGAAGGCTCCTTGAAAAGCAAACCTCAAATCGAAGCTCTTAGCTTTTAAACAAACACACCAAAGAAAAGTCCCAATTTCCTAGGAGAACAATGTGGGTCAGAAGGAGGGGATAAATAAACACAGGCATTTTACTTTGTTGTCCAGATAATAATAATTAAGATAATAACAAGTAATACTTTAAATTTTATAAAGTTCTTTCAAGTATGTTCTTATTTGATCTCACAACCTTTTACTAACCTGAATAAATAAAATTTCAAATCAAAAGCCACAAAAATAAGTGATTTCCGTTTCCAGATTCCTTTATCTCCATAAAACAGTTTGTTAGAGGAGTCTACCACCTACTAGCTTAAGCCCCCAAAGCAGGAAATCCATCCATAAATTAGATTAGGAAATGTAATAATCTAAAGAAAAGGATGTTAATCAACTAATAATGTGTTTCACCTCATGCTTAGCAAATTATTTTTTTAATTGTAATGGCAAATTTATCTGGCTATTTGGTTTCTTACATATTCCTTTTGCTTTCATGAAAGCCAAAGACAGACACAGTTTTACTTTATCTTTCTGGGGCAATCTCCTGTCACTGAGGACACACAGAAGCTTTAATTAAAATGACAATTCACATAGGGATAGGAAGGAGTTTGGGTTTTTTTTAATCTCATTTATTTTGAGCCTGCTTTAGAAATGTTAATGCCAGTGTATTTGCCTAGTACAGCCCCATCTCAGAGAAAAAAACATCCAAATATTTAAAGACTGACTTCTTTGGGCTTTTGGTTTAAAAAAGAAAAGAAATGAAATGCAACTGATTGGTTTTCATAGTCTGTTAGCATGCAGACAGATCTGTTCTTAGGAAATAATTAGTTTTTTTGGAGACATATGTGATAAAACTGTCATAGAGATCGCAAAAAACTTTAGTCATTAACTTTTCTTTTTTTTTCCAAGGAGGAGAATCAATATCTTGTTTCTCTAAATACACATGCAGAAATAAGCTACACCTCCAGTGAGTTTTATAGATTCATTTACATGCCCAAAGAAGACAGAGAACCTAAATCTATTGCTTCTGTTCTTACATAACAATGCCATAGGATGTGTGCTCTTAGATTATTTTTGATACAATAATTATCATCAGTTTCTGACTGTCACCCAGCATACTGAGAGGCACAAGTTTAATAGTAACAAGTAAACATTCAGCCATCTGTGACACAAATATTTATCAAGGGCCCATGATATGAAAACAAAGCAAAACCAAACAAAACACAACTCAAAGAGCTTCCAATTCAAAGGGGAAAATAAGACATACATATAATAACAGTAATAGAAACCAAAAGTGTTGTATAAGAATAGGTAAAGAAAAGTACTGCTGAATGGTTAATCCTTACAGTTGATCAATACAAAACTTTTCCTTTCTTTAACATCTGATATTTCTAAATAAAGTAGACATCATAATGTAAAAAATAACCAATTATAATACTAAAAATGTTGTTTTAAACTACATAACCATTTACTCAAAAGATTCTGATAACTGTACCCCAGGAGTTGAACCAATCATGTTAAACCATGTTAAAAACAAATTATATTTTTAAATATTCAATAACGATGCAATCACAAAAAGTGGAAAATACTTATTTAACATTGCATTACTAAAGCAACTAAGGAATTATATGTGGGCTTTTATTCAAATATGCTTCAGTGCACCTTATTAAGGAGCTGATATTTTACTTAAATTTGCTAATTTTGAACCTTTGAACAAAATGCGAAATGAAGCAAAAAAGGAAATCTTTGGCAGACCCACATCCCTATGAACATGGGAAGTTTATGGTCTCCATAACAACACTCACTAATTTTTGTACAGGTACCTACCATGCTTCCTGGGTCAATGCAGAGAAAATAGACTAGAAAACATTTTGTTCAGATCTCTGCCTCTGCAGTGCACCAACCGTATAAACGTGGCTAAGTTGCTGCCACTAAACCTTCTAAGTTCCGGTAAGTAACAGTGCACTTACCTCAGAGCAATCAAGGAAATTAACTACAATAATGGATTAAGACAATTGCTCTGTGCATCAGGCATGTAGTAAGTGCCCAATAAGTGATAACTACCACTATTATCATCATGTTATTGCTAGTAAGTTGCATTTATACATATACATTCAAAAACCATATGAGTCCCATACAACTAAAGGAAGGCTATTAAAAACTCTGTACCTTCTTTGATCCCTTCTGAACTTCTTTTTTCTTCCTTCCCCCAGTTTGAGGAAAGTCTTTTAGTATTGGTAATTCTGAAATCCAAAACTTTGGAGGACAGAGGTGACATCACCATTGCCAGGCAGTACTCCCCCATCCCTAGCTCAACAAAAAAAACAAGGGAGAAAGGGGCTGACGAGGCTGGGAGAGTGATCAGCCACTCTCTAGCACTGGCTGCAGAGGGCTTCCATTAACCTATACTTGGAAAAGGGTTCCATCTGGCGATGTCAAGTCTCCACTTGGTAATGCCAAGTGTAGCTACTGGACCACACCGGATACCCCTCTATCTATTTGTCAAAAATACTGCTCGTCCTGTGCTGATTGTTCCTCAAAGGTACAGTAATAACAACACACAAAAATGCCTGCCACCAAAGCAATTCAGATCCCAAACTGAAAGCAATTCTCATTCTCACCACGGAAGGAATAAAATTTCTAATGGTGCCATCTAGTAGAAGGATTGTTATGTGTTTGTGAACATTTTTAAATTATATTCTAAAACAATTACATCTCCTGAACTTGATAAGACATAAAAAAATTAATTTGACTTTCTAGTGCTGGACTTTTACAATGACATGCAGTAAGCAACGGGACATGACAGAAATAATTAAGTTGTGAGATCATCAGAAAAGCCAGACAGGAAGCATCACCTGCCTCCAGACAGAAAGTCTTTAGGAAATTAAGTTAGTCTTAGTCTCAACATCAGAGAGTTAAACACCAGCTAAATTTCATGACCATGGTGTGAATAATGAAGTAAAGCTAGTTATACTTTCATTGCTATGATGTAAATATACCAAGTTTAAAAATGCCACTCATTTCTTCTTTTCATTTATTTATTCAATTTCTCTAACTCTAACTGCATCTAATTGTAGAATGTTTGAAAATCATTGTGTATTTGTTTGCAATCTCTTCTCTTAGAATTGACTTAAAATGCATGTTCTG
The DNA here is from genome assembly GCF_008692635.1 of Crocuta crocuta. Taxonomy (NCBI): domain Eukaryota; kingdom Metazoa; phylum Chordata; class Mammalia; order Carnivora; family Hyaenidae; genus Crocuta; species Crocuta crocuta. Next base: position 2,623,202 of record NW_027533010.1, on the reverse strand, counting down.
TAAAAAGTAATAGCAAGTTCCAAGATAGAACCGTTTGTATGAATAGGCCAGATAGAAGCCATATTAGGAGCCCACCACTTCAGTCAAAGAAAATAACCCCATGAAATTTCAAATTTGTTTTTATAACAACTCTGAACATCAAACGCTTAGGAACTTGGTGAGCAGGCAATTAATACCCTTCTCCTTGAAAAGAAAAAGTTCAACGGTGCTATGAGGTACAGAAGGTTTGTATAAGAAGATGACTGTGACTTCTCTCTTCTTGTGTCTCATGAAGGATAACCAGTTTTACTTTAGTCAGGGGGGAAAAAATAAGGAATTGGAAATACTCAGAGTAGAAAAAAAGAAACCATCTGAAGGACAAAAATAATTTCTTTTTTTTTTTTTTTTTTGCTAAATTGAAAACAGGATAAATCCTTTCAGGGTTTTGACTACAAGACATCTGAAACACAGGAACCCCCATCTGATGTGTATACATTCATTCAAAATTCCACGTAGAAAAAGGAGGCTTGGCAACAATCCCGACCTCATTCCTATAATTCCATGAAATTATACATGGCCTAGGATACTTTTTACTCCTTTTTAAAAAAATGTTTATTTACTTATTCTTGAGAGAGAGAGAGCACATGCACAAGCAGGGAAGTGGCAGAGAGAGAGGTAGACACAGATCTGAAGCAGGCTCCAGACTCTGGTCAGCACAGAACGTGATGTGGGGCTTGAACCCATGAACCATGAGATCATGACCTGAGTCAAAGTCAGATGGTTAACGGACTAAGCCACTCAGGCACCCCAAAAAGTGTTTACTCTTAAAATAAGAGTGCTAGTGAAGTTAGAAAAACTTTAGACACAGCAACTGACATTTTTAAGGAAATGACTAAACTCTTTCTGGATATTTTATTTCTTCAAATCTGTACATATACGGTGATGAGCTGCCTTCAATCGACAGGCATATCACTAACACTTGAGCCTCAGTTTTATCCCCTGCAACACAGGAATGATAACTACCCTCTTCAATTGATTCTCTTTCCCTCCAACTCACTCTCTAAATCATTCACAACTATAAAAAACTTACCTGTTACACCCAACTTTTCCAAAATGTGTTCCATGAAAAAAAAAAAAAGGATCCATAAAGAAAAAAGTTTGTGAAAAGCAGTGTTTTATATCTATCCTGAGAAATCACATGTATATTAGTTATTAAAGACCCTGAGAGGGTTGCTTGGGTGGCTCAGTTGGTTAAGCGTTCGACTTTGGTTCAGGACATGATCTCACGATTTGTGGGTTCGAGCCCCATGTTGGCCTCTGTGCTGACAGCTAGCTCAGAGCCTAGAGCCTGCTTCGGATTCTGTGTCTACCTCTCTCTGACCCTCCCCTGCTCGCTCGCTCTCTCTCTCTCTCAGAAATAAATAAAACACTAAAAACAAAAAGACCCTGAGAAACTTTACCATAAAAAACTTGGCTAAGCCAGTTTTCAAATTTAGTTGATCATGGAATTCTGTCCCCAGGTATATATTTGTTCCCAAGAGGGCACTGTGGCAAATACTGCTTGAGTCCATGAAACCAACACACACCACCATCCACACGGGTGACTCCACCGAGATCTCAGACACTGCCCAGGAGAGTTTCTTAAAAAGACTCTAATAATGACAACCTCATAAATAAAACCAAACAACAAATGATCTCATTACAAATTTGATAAACTCTATTTTCAATTTAAATGAAACTTTGGTCCAATGGCTCCAGAACAAGTCACTTAAACAGGTTATTAAAAGCCTTTTTAAAATTTCATAATCTAACAATTTTCAGATTTTCAGAAAAGAGAAGTCCTAAGTGATAATAACTACTCCCAAATGCTCTCTCTACTGGGTTCTAAACACTTAAATAGGATTTTCCCAGACTCTCCAGGATAAGTCCTCTGCAGGGCATTGTGTCTTGGTACCCAGTTGCACTAGGTGCAAAAGTTTGGTGGTGTGGTGTTTTCCTCAGGGTTGTGCCACTGAAAAAATGATATTCAAACTCATAAAAAACTGATTTATACTAAGTATTTGTCAGCAATGAGAAACATAACCACCTACGGGATAGAGAGTCTGATCAGCTGATCAGCATATTTCCTTTCTTATATGGGAAATATTATTTAAAGTCTGATATGACAAGCCATATGTCTATCAATAGACAATCTAATGAATAAAATATTAAGTAACCACATAATACGGTACTGTGAAGCTGTAAAAAGAAATGGAGTGATCGTCAGGATCTATTGTTAGGTGAAAAATGCAATGTGTCTAATATAATATATTTGTATAACAATGGGAAAGGATTTATGAATATATATATTCATATATTTATCTTTTATTTGTATATGTGTGTGTATATATTTGCTTTTGTTTACAAAAAGAAACAAACTAAATAAATAAAATAAAATAAAAATTAATTTTTTAAATAGGTTTTTTAAATAGGTATAGAGAGTGGACAAGAATGCTTTCTCCAAATGTACCTTGTCTTATAATTTTGATTATAGAACCATGTGCAAGTTTTTAGATAATTAAAAAACAAAGTTAAATCAAAAGGAAAAAATAAGGCAATCTTTAGAAATAAAAAACAAACTAAAACAAGTGAATATAATTCTTTATCAAATTGAATTTAAAATACCAACAATTTTGACTATACACCTTAGTGGAAAATATCCCAGTGATGAAAAGAGCCACAAAGAAATCTTGAAAACTGTATTTGGTAGTCCTATTGTTATGGTACTATCATTAGAGATTATGTTATAGCCTTTAGGAATAATGGAATTAGGTAATTAGGGAAATCTATCTATTCAGAATTTCTCATGATTCCACCTAAAGGAGATATTAGTGTAAAACTATTTACTACTCATTGTAGGGGCACCTGGATGGCTCAGTCTGTTAGGCTCAGGTCATGATCTCACAGTTTGGGGACTGGAGTCCCATGTCAGGCTCTGTGCTGACAGTGTAGAGTGGCTTGGGATTCTCTGTCTTCCTTTCTCTTTGTCTCTCTCTTTCTCTCTTTCAAAAATAAAATAAAATAACTTTTTAAAAAATATTTACCACTCATAGTAATTCTTTACCATCAATTGCTTCATGAAATGAAATTATACATCTATACACAATTATAATGTCTTAAGTGGCAAAGATATAACCTCTTTGATCCTTAAAACTCCCATACAACTGAGAACAGCATATGTGTACAGTTAAATAAATGTTTACTGTTGAGTGAATGAATGTCTGACCAGTGTTGCTCAAAGAATACATATAAACTTTAAAATCTATTTTGGATTATAACTTTGCAAAAAAAAATTAGCATTTTGGACAGCTACATTATTCCTAAAGCATTGAAGAGAAGAACACTATTATCTGTCCCTATTGCCAGAAGCAAAAATTTCCTTACAGCTGAGAAAACCAGCCAATTCACTACAAGGGAAATGATACCTAAAGATTAAACATGAAATAACCTCATACTACAAGGGTCTGTCCATATATTTACACTGTGCTGGAATAAAGGCAAAAATCACCTTGGATACCTTAGGGTTACATAGAGATATACAAAGAGATATCTTCCCCTACCACCTTTCATTCATTAATAATGATATAGAGGGTCTACTATGTGGAAGTTTTTTCTTAGAGTCCCTTATTATGGTAAATAACTACAATGCTGACCAGAGAGCCTGGAAAAACTCCACAGTACAGCCTGTGCAGATTTAGTGGAAAAAGGTCACTGCCACCCTACATGTTCAGCCAACCTGGGTCTCCTCAGACAGAACTAAACTAAGCCCTTTGCTCCCAAGCCCAGTTCTAAGGCTGAATCCCTTAAGAGAATTCCAGACTGTCTCAGAAGGAAGCAGATGTTTATAATTGGCCAGAATCCAGGTCTTGGCCCCATGACTATTGTTCTTTATGAAGGTGAATTCCCATTGTGTTTTTTAGAGCATGCTAAATAGATATCACATATTTCATTGTAGTTTTAATCATAATAAAATACATTATGCAATTTTGACTACACATAGAGATTCTCAAACAATAGGGCACATTTTATTTTCCTACTCCCCATCATGGTTTTAAGAGCTGATTTCATGCGGTGCCATTGTATTTCCCCCATCATGCCGTCACCACCACCAAATTCTGTAAGCACAGTGTGAAAAGCATTTTAGGGTCCCTAATTTTAAGTAGCTTTTTGAAAGACATTCAGAAGTGGCAATATAAACATTGAGTAAGTGCTGACTTGGTGCTGAGGACTCTGTAAGTTGCAATGGAAGGTAGAAAGGAAGCATGAAATTTGTTTTCTGCCCTCAAGATTCTCACCATACTGTGGGCAAAATGATTCCTACAGATGAAACAACATGAAATAACCTCATACAGACCTTTGTAACCTCAAGTGCTTTTGGAGTCAAACCTCAAGTATTAAACAGAACCAAACACAGACACAGTACAAGACACAAGACACCTTACCTATGGCCACATCGTTACTCCTCACACAGTCTTACAAGGAAGGTTTTATTCGCCCCTATTTTAGAGTCCAGGAGGTTAAACAACTTATTTAAGTCACACAGCTAGAAAGAGTCATGACTGAGATTTAAATTCAGAACTATCTATGACTCCAAAACATTTCCACTAGGCCATTGCCTCTGGTGCTTATCATGGCATAGAGCGTTACAGCTTATAAAAGGCTTTCTTAGAAAAGAAATCACCATGTGGGACTTGAAGGGAGGACTATCCAAGAAAGTTCCAGGAGGAAGAAATTTTTAGTGCTTTCAAGTCAGGGGAGAGCAACTTTCTCACACTAAACCGTGTGTGAGCAGCACAAGTAACATTAGCATGTAGATCTTTTATACTTTTCCCAGCCTGCTCTCCTATTAATTGGCTGTTACCACCTTGACCCTAGAAGTGAAAGACTCCATTGATCAACCAGAACTTCAAATGTGCTGCTATCAACTGGAGCTATTCATCTGTTCCTCTCCAGCAGCATCTGTCTCCCCACTGAGCAAGGCATTTGTGTTGCTATTTTACTTGATATTATACAGGAGAGTGGTAATTTCAAAAGTAAAAAGAAAAAATTAATCCACATGTCAGACTCATTTGTACACTTCACATAAATGTTTTCCAACACATAAAATTCATCATAATCTTGGAAATATCATGTCAGGTAAAGATGTAAGGTAAGTCTCCCTTCAAAGAGAGAACCTCACACACACACACACACACACACACACACACACACACACACACACACATGTTTATTTGTTAACTTAGAACTGTCTGTTTCCCCCATTGGACTATATACCGTTCTATTCACCACTTGTAGTACCAGTGTTTAAAACAGTATCTAGCCTGCTCAAAAATTTTTGTTGGATAAATAATTTCCACATATAGTCCATATATCTCTTAGTTATTTCTTAACAGCTATTACCTGATTGCTCACCAAACCAAACTAGGTTGGAGCCAAATACATTTTGCTTTCTGATTTTTAAGTGATTATTTAAACTGTGAATAATTTGTGAAAAATGATGCTGTATGACATAACGTTTTATATTTCTTTTACTAAGTAGTTACTATTTCTGTCTTGTAAATGTATCTTCCAAAGACCCTTTTCACTCTACTTTTGTAGTCCTATTAAATTCCTCCTTGTGCACTTAAAACAAATGATATAGATTAGATCAGTAGATAGAGGGGTGCCTGGGTGGCACAGCTGGTTAAAAACATCTGACTTTGGCTCAGGTCATGATCTTGTGGTTTGTGAGTTTGAGCCCCGTGTCAGGCTCTGTGCTGACAGCTCAGAGCCTGGAGCCTCCTTCAGATTGTGTATCTCCCTTTCTCTGCTCCTCCCATGCTCATGCCCTGTCTCTCAATAATAAATAAAAACGTTAAAAAAATTTAAAGAGAGAGAAAGAGAGGCACGCAAGAGCAGTAAGATACCCAACATGGATCATAATCTCCCCCAAGGTTTCAGATTTGATGAAAGGAAAGGAAAATAAGATATACACCTTGTCCTTTTTGGCTGTCCTGTTTCTAGTGGAGTGGAAATCAGAGCTCCTTCATTTTATTTCTTCTGAGCCTCTGAACATGTAACTGCCAAGGGTAAAGCAGACAATAAATTCTGAAACATTAAGACAAAATGACTCATGACTACCCCATAAAAAGCAACAAGAATAACTTTACTGGCTGCAGCTATACAAAATTGCATGAGGTTAAAAAATCTTTGGAAGAAAAAAATCTCCTGTAATCAACCTATGAAATAAAAAGGAAAGCAATAAGGACAGGTAGACCCTCACTCTGTACAACCCCCAATATCAAGATTAAGACAATGGCTACATATAGGAGCTGGTGCTAAGTGAATTATATGCAAAGATTAATCTGCTTATACATTTGAACTGAGTCAAATCTTTCATTTAAATGAACTAAGCACTTGGAGAAATGCAAGAATTGTTTATGTACTCACCACAGATTCTATCCCACCTTCTCTAAAAAACTATATCACTTATTATTTAGCACAAATTTTTCACATGAGAATAATGAAGATAAATCAACAAAAATAACAAGAAGAGCTAATACCTCTGAGAGCTTCTCTTATGCCAGACACTGTTCCCATCATTGCTTTACACAGAGAGCACATATACTAATCAGAACCATCCTACACTGTTGGTGGGAATGTAAACTGGTGCAGCCCCTCTGGAAAACAGTGTGGAGGTTCCTCAAAAAATTAACAATAGAACTCCCCTATGACCCAGTAATAGCACTGCTAGGAATTTACCCCAGGGATATAGAAATGCTGATGCATATGGGCACACGTACCCCAATATTCATAGCAGCACCTCCAACAATAGCCAAATCATGGACAGAGCCTAAATGTCCATCAACTGATGAATGGATCAAGAAGATGTGATTTATCTATACAATGGAATACTACATGGATGAAAAAAATGAAATCTGGCCATTTGTAGCAACGTGGATGGAACTTGAGGGTGTTATGCTGAGCAAAATAAGTCAGGCAGAGAAGGACAGATACCATATGTTTTCACTTATAAGTGGAACAGGAGAAACTTAACAGAGGACCATGGGGGAGGGGAAGGGGAAAAAATAGTTAAGGAGAGGGAAAGAGGTAAACCTTAAGAGACTCTTAAATACTGAGAACAGACTGAGGGTTGATGGAGGTGGGGGAGAGAGGAAAAGAGGTGATGGGCATGAAGGAGGGCACTTGTTGGGATGAGCACTGGGTGTTATATGGAAACCAACTTGACAATAAACTCTAAAATAAAAATAACTAAAAAAATACTAATATTCTCTAAACAATAAAAAATTTTAAAAATAATAAAAGTCTAAAAAAAAAGACTCACATATATTGTGTTCCTATCCCTGTGCCCATTTGATAGATGAGTAAAGTGATGATTACAGAACTAACTTGACCATGGTCACACAGATAGTAAATTGAGCAACTTGAATTTGAATTCAAGCAGTTTCATACTTGAGCCAGAGTTAAGCTCTTAACTAATAAACTATAGATAAATCCTGAGAATTTCCATTCCTTTGAAAGAAATACCACTTTTCTTTCAAACTCAAACTTTTCTAAGACAACTGACAAATCATTAAGCCAGATGTCCTCATAGGCAGCATATCAGTTCATAATACTAAACTGTGCTGATTCCTATAAAATAAAAAGCTTACTTTGTTAACCAATTGTTGATATAAAATATGTTCTGAGATGCTTCTCTGGACGTGTTGATCCACCTAGTTCAGCCTAGGAAAAGTGACACACAGGTTGATATAGGCCAGAGAATTAGGGGCAAAAACTGTGGTCACAAAGAAAGCAGAGTTCAATGCTTCACAGCCTCACATGCTCAACTCGCCACAAATGACATTAAGATCTCAGTAGAGGTGTGAACTACTAGTCTGAAAATTAGTAATTCTATTATGTTAAATCCCCAGAGTATTCAACCTTAAGAAAGGAAAGTTTAATGCTCACACAAAGCATTCATTTGGTTCAGCTATATAAAATGATACATTAAGCCCACATAGGTGTCTAACTTCCCAACTATGCTGGATTACAGGTATTTAACAACTATTCATCTCCCACACATTCTCTCAACTTCCTTACCCATTTGTCTATAATTTGTCTAATCATTGCCCATATTTGCCTTAAGTTCAGACCACCTATGGAATGCTTTCTCAGATTTTCTTGTTGAAAGGCATCAGATCTGCAGTTAAGCTATGGTTGAATAAAGCACCAAATCACTTCCCAGTATACTATTTATTTACATGGTAGTAGACATGAGTAGAGTTTTCTCAAAAGGTGACTTGAGTCGATTAATGGGATTCAATCAGAAATAAAGAGAGACCTTAAGGGAAAATCACCAATCCTAATAAAATGTTCACAATTAAAGGATGATGATAACAGTATCATTTAGGCATAGCACTTACTACCACATAGTGATTTCTATTATCACTACATGAAATCTAAAGCCAGCTCAAAGAATTAATCAAGCAAATGTAATATAGTCTGCAAAAATTGGAAGAGTTCTTTGTGATTGTAAATCAAAATAAAACTTTGTCTCTGGAGATACTAAGACTGGAGGTGATCACTAACATTTCTGTAACAGTCTCAGCTTGGGATGGGGAGAAGCAGTAAAAGTAAAATCAAGTAATGAGTATTAAGTTATATCATTGGAGATCTCTTTTGTCTTGGCTGCCAGGAAGCTTAGATACAAGTATTAGTACTCATTCTCAATTAATGTATTAGCCTAGGTATTTCCCTTTCTCTCTATGACTGCTTGAAATTTTATTTGTAACTACACATATCATTCATGATAGGCTACTTTCTATAGCTTGGAGGTAGGCAGAGTGTACATTATAAATAAATTAGGAAACATCAATGGTAGTGGAGGATGAGGAGGGCCATCTGAACTTTAGACACCTGCCGAATGGAAACAGTTATACAAATCTTTTGTATATCCAGGTGCTAAACGTATTTTTTAAGGTTCTTGATGAAATTGGCATAAGTGACTCATAAAAGACAGGGCTAACATTCCACGAATACGATGGTTTTCTTTACTTTGAGAAATACTGATATTTAATTAACATCTTTTCTTTGCACCATTTCACTGAAATTTCATATCAGTGGGCTCTGTTTTGCCTGTAATATTGTAAGTTAAGCATTTTTAATTCAGGTGTTGAGAAACATACATTTATATTAGTTGTCACTATTGTAACTGGTAATTCCAACTATTCTGTATGGGTTTTTGACCTCCAAAACCACTCTGTAATATACCTAAACAGTTAGCAAGTTATCAGAAGTAAACTGAGGTGGGGCGCCTGGGTGGCTTAGTCGGTTAAGCGTCCGACTTTCGCTTAGGTCATGATCTCGCGGTTCGTGGGTTCGAGCCCCGCGTCGGGCTCTGTGCTGATTGCCAGCTCAGAGCCTGGAGCCTGTTTCAGTCTGTGACTCCCTCTCTCTCTGACCCTCTCCTGCTCATGCTGTCTCTCTCTCTCTCTCTCTCCTAGAAATAAATTAAAAAAAAAACATTAAAAAAAAAAGTAAACTGAGGTAAATGAGAGGGATTAGGACATTTTTTGGTTCAATTTCTAGGTGTCCAAAGACTTTTATTTTATGTACTGTGTATAGTAGGCTGAATGGTGACTCCAAAATGATGTCAGTCCTCTAGAACTCATGAATAATATTATCTTGTATGGTAGTTTCTGCAGATCCAGATAAAAGGCTTTTGAGATGAGTATATCATCCTGGATTATCTTGCCAGGACCACATGCCATCACAAGAATCTTTATGAGAGAGAGTCAGAAAGGGATAAGACACACAGAGAGAAGACAATGTGAAGACCAAGGCAGAGCCTGGGGTAATGAAGCCACAAGTCAAAGAATGCAAACAGCCACCAGAAGCTGGAGAGACAAGAATCAGATTCTCCCCCAGAGCCTCTGGAGGGAGTATAGCCTTGCTGACACCTTGATTGCAGATTTTGGCTTCTAGAGCTTTGGGAAAATAAATTAGTATTGTGAGTCACCAAGTTTATGACAATTTGTTACAACAGCCTCAGGAATCTAATATACCATGTAATCCCTTTGGACTCTAATCTGTGCTAAATATGAAATATGCTAAGTAACCAGTTCCTTGTATGAAGGATTCGAGGCCAAAGTGGAAACCTCAAAACTGGTACAGCCAAGGGAAGCAGGTGGAGGAAGTGAAGGAAGAGAAGTAGAGTGTTTGTCTGGAAATGTGGATTCTGTACCAGGCTCTTAGCGGCCAGGTGACCTTAAAGCAAATCATTTCTCTTCTCTGAGCCTCGTCAAAAAAATAAGAGCCCAGCAGATCTTTAATACCACTTGCTGGCTTTGATGGTTTACCATTTTCATTCAAAATGTCCTAACGTTTAAAGTAAAAATCCTTATTCACTTTAAGGCACTTATTAATTCTAATGATGTGTTGCCTTTAAAGTGTAGGGGTGTAAATATGTCATACCTCCTAAAACATTTTTATAGACAGTGTTTCATCTGACACATCAATCCTCATTTCCACATCCCAGCTTTTAAATATTTACTTTCCTCTTTAGAAAAGCAGACTGTTCCGTTTAGGAGAGCTGCTTCTATGTGTCCTAATCAGATCCTATTTTTTTTTCAGTTATTGTCATCATCATCATCATCATCATCATCATCATCATCAATATTGAGGAACATTTAACATCCTGCCATCCAAAGCAACAATTGCTTTCATTTGTGTAGATTACCTTCTAATCTTTCCTTCATGGATCTGTTTCTCTTTCATGGTACCTACACACGGCGAGCCATTCACTTGGTATTGCAGAGCAGTAGGGGTGCCACCACTCACCTAAGATCTTCCTAAGAAGCAGCAGCAGATGTCTTTTGAAACTGGCTAAGAGTCTTTGAGGTCACAGTTCAGTTTCTGAAAGGCAGAGTAACAATCACTTTATGGGGCCTTTGCAGCCCTCAGTTTCAATGCTCCAAAAGATACCATACTCAGCAAAATGTTGCAGTCTCATTCTTGAAATCATAACACTGGAGAGACAGAAGCTTAGAGTAAGGAGGCTGACCCTCGGCTATAAGCAACCAGGTTTCCCAGGAAAGGGATCCTTCATCATGTTACTACACCCTCACCAAAGTTTCCAGACTATTGGGAAAATATATTCTAAAAATATATGTGGCAGGAATGAACTGAGAATAAATAAACATAAACATAAACAATGTTTATAAATAAATAAATAAATCAACATAAACAACACGCGCACGCACACACCTTGATACTTAATGGGAAAAAAGAATGGCCAATCTTCATAAAATCAATGCCCTTATCCCTGATGACAATAATGCTAATAACTTCTGAATCATATCATCACTAACTCAGTTTTCTTATGTTTTTTTATCATGAGACATCTCACTCCCACTATTAGCAACCCCAGTCCTTTTATGTTACTTCCTTTGAAATAGAGAAACTGTTAAACTGTCTCCCTTCACTTTGTTTAAAATATTATTTTCTAGGGGTACCTGGGTGGCTCAATTGATTAAGCTTCCAACTTCAGCTCAGGTCATGATCTCACAGTTCATAGGTACGACCCCTGCATCAGGCTATGTGCTGACAGCTTAGAGCCTGGGGCCTGTTTCTGTCTCCCTCACTCTCTGCCCTCCCCTGCTTGTGCTCACTCTCTCTCTCTCTCTCTCTCTCAAAAAGAAAAACATAAACATTAAAAACAATTTTTAATATTACTTTCTAGTCACCCAGGAATCATCTCTGAATGGGTAAAGTATACTTCAACTATTGGCCTAAGTGCCTTAATCAGCACTCCTATTTCAATAAATATTTATTAAGCAGCTATTACATACACACATGAGCTGTGTTATACAGACACAAATGTTCCCATTGTAGTAGAAAAGGAACAGTCTGACTTGAAGAAATCTGCAACATCTGCCCAGCTGAAAAGAGGCCCTCAGTCCCCCACATATTCTGGCATAGCTTTGTGAAACAGTCCACTTTCCTGGCCACTAGCCTTGACTCTCCCTCCTCACGGTATGTGCCTGGGGCCTTTTTCTCTGCCTCCTTTGCCCAGTTAACCAGACTCAGGTTCCCCTCGCCCCTTCCCACACCTGTTACACATTCTCATGACATCACATATACTTTCCATCACATCCCATCATATTGTATATCTTGATATTTGTATGAGTCTTTTTTTTTCTTTTTTTTTAGAGAGAGAGAGGGCATGTGTGAGCAGGGGAGAGGGGTAGAGGAAGTGACGGGGGTGGGGGGGAATCCCAAGCAGACTCCATGAACACCATGGACCTGATGTGGGGTTCAATCCCACGACCCTGGGATCATGACCTGACCTGAAATTTAGAGTTGGACACCCAACTGACTAAGCCACCCAGGTGCCCCTTTGTGTGAGTTTTTAATTACTGTCTTCCTCTGCCTCTCCTTCAACATTTTAATCTTTTGGATAGGACCCCAGGACCCAGCTCAGTGTCTAACATAAGGTAAGCAATCAATAAATATACTGTAATAAGGAAAAAAAAGGATGAAGGAAATAAAGATCTTTCTTGAGCACTTGCCTGAAGGGACTCTCAGGGTGTAAATAAAATGCAGTCTGCATTTCAACCTCTCAAAGAGAGTTTTCCTTTCCCCATCAACAGTGTGCATGTTCTCCTGAAGCTCACATCAAACCCCAGTACAAGAAGGGCACTTTCACCTTTGAAATCTGCTGGTGAATTTGCTATAATTTCCATCTTTTTAATTCATTGCATATGCAGGGATAAAGTGTGCATTTCACCTTTCCCATCACTTAGCACTTGGAAGATCTTGAATGTGAAGATGGAGAAGGAGAAAAAATAAAGAAGGGGTGGAAGTGAGGGTGGGAAAGAAGAAAAGTTTAAAAAAGAAAATAATTTTAAAACTCGCCACCCTACCCTATCCTATCTGAATATTTTATTTTCACTAAGCTATCTTAGGAACCGAAGGCTAGAATAGGACTATTTCTAGATGTGATAATGGCCTCATGATTTCCTTTCATGTTCTGCAGCTAATTGAGCAGTAAGTAGTTTTATGTTCACTGGCTACACTGGACCTTTTTTACAAATCTGAAATTGGAAACAGAACTCAGATTTCAAATAATCAGTCTGATATGGCAAATTTAATCTCTCTCAAGAAACCCTATACAAAAAGACAGAGGAGATGCTTATGCTGGTACATGATGCTTCAAGTTTATTTGTTTGCATTTAAGATGAAGGCTGATATATGTTTGAATACTTGGGTATTAAGGATTAGGGTTTTTTAAAAGAATCAATTCTTTCTAATATTTAAGGCTTAATGACTGATAAAGTTGTAAAATTAATCATCTCATTCTTAAATTTATCATTTAAACATGACCACCCTAGATTTTAAAAACAATACTATTAAATCCTTGCAATTCTTTCAAGAGCCACAAAGGTTCTTTAACCACATACATAATGCACTTGACTTGGACATATAATTCTATGGATAAGACAGCCAGAGCCTCTTATAAATATTGGAAACAAGCCTAAATAATATCAGTAGGATACATTCAATATAATAAAGACATTCATTCAAAGAGTACTCTCAAATGACAAATTCATTCAGAACATTTTAATCAGTTAAATGTTCCCTGGCATCAGTACATGTGAATGATCCATCAAGGAATTGAATGACTAATCCACTAAACTTTCCTCTAACCTTTTTCCATCTTTTTTGAAAGCAAAAAGAAGAGTAATTTAAATGAGCCAAATGTTTAAAATCTACTGTTTCCACAAAAGGCTACTGAGCAGAACATTTATAGAAATAGGCCCAGCTTCCAGACATGCCTTTAAAAAAAATGCCAAATATATTACATTGAAGCCTTAAATAATGCTTAAAGTTTAATTTAATTTATAGGAATACAGCAGTGAAATGACATTTTAGTTCTAATTTTTAATTACCCGGTTAGTTTAATAACTTATTAGAACAAGACTTTCTGGTCCTGGGCATGCACTGACTAATATTAATCACTTCACTTTTAGAAAAAGTATCACACATATAAATTAAGCCATAGACTAGGTCAAGTTCTTTTTAATGGAGTCTCTAATGAGGATCTTTAGTTGTGTGCCCATGGTGGAAAGAGATCTTGAAGAATCACTTGAACTCATCAGAAGTCTAACCTTTCTCAACCACACTTTTGTAATGGCTCCATCTCCAGTTCAAAAGTGCTATGGAAATACTTGTATAGGCCTGTATAAAGAGTGTAAAGTAAGGATTTTTTTGTACAAGTTCTTCTGCAAACCACCTAGATGATGGCAGAGTGGGCATTAGATAAAAATATCAAGCATAAGTTGGGTCAATAAAATACCCAGGGGAAATGATCTGTAATATTATAAGGTGGATGAAGTGAAATATATAGGTCTTTCTATCTTGAATAGAGAGTCTAAAAGCTAGAAGCAAGAGTATATGTTTTTGGTTATCATGTCCCACATTACAACTAAACCCAGTGAACCAATAAGGAATTCCAGAAAGTAACTCCAAGATGTGGCAGTTTCAGGAATGGTTTTCAGGGGTACCCAGGTGGCTCAGTCAATTAAGCCACTTGACTCTTGATTTTGGCTCAGGTAATGCTCTCACAGTTTGCAAGATGGAGTCTCACGTTGGGCTCTGTGCTGACAATATGGAGCTTGCTTGGAATTCCTTCTCTCCCCCTCTCTCTGTCCCTCTCCTGCTTTCTCTCTTTCTCTCTCTCAAAATAAATACATAAACATTAAAAAAAAAAAAAAGAATGGTTTTCATGTGTGGGTCCCATAAGGAGCATCTCTATTATTCATTCATTTGGCCATTAAGTTGCAAAACTGTTTAGACCTGCCTTCCCTGCCCACCCCCCATTATAAATACCTTCCTTGACAAAGACTAGTTGAATTAGCAGAGACTAAGTTAACACAAAATGGCAAGCCCTACTCCTTGTTTTTTAAGTTATAAAGAATCATAAAAAGATTAGTAAGTCTTAGTAGAGGTCTGCAATAAGGTGTTTATTATAGTGGCACTTGGCTGGCCCAGCTGGTAGAGAATGAGACTCTTGATCTCAGGTTATAAATTTGAACCTCATGTTGGGTATAGAGATTACTTTAAAAAAAATAAACATCTTTAACTATTAAAAAAGGATGTTTATTATAAAAAAGATTTCATGTTGTTAGTTCAAAACAATGATTGCTAAAATCTGCTTATGACTTTCTTATGATTCTGAGTAATTCATAAGAATTAGTGTAATTGAAGATTATCCACCAATCCCCAAATCTAGAAGGCTAGTTGGAATATATACCTGCTTCTTAGGAACTGATAGGAGCAGGCTGATTAGCTTAGGAATGGTACATAGTTCAGATAGAAGGCTGGAATCCTGACAATTGTTTGCAAAGCAAAGCTCCCATTAAGTAGAGGTTGTAACCAAATATTTAACAAAGCACAAGGTAGGAGAACTACCAATTGGAACAAATGCCCAAACAGAATGGATGCAGTTCACAGTCGTACTTGTGGTAATTGCCTGCTGAACATAGGTCCAGGGAGAAAGGACTGCCGTTTAGGATACTAGCACACCTTACAGAAAAGAGCAACACCAAAGAGTAAAGCATTCAAGATCCTGGATATTTGCATTCTTATGACGTTTCTAAAGCTACACAGTTCAGATTCCTCCAATCTCACATGTGTATGAAGCTTTCCAGTAGCAACCCCTTCCCCATAACCTCAGTCAATGGAAAATGAGGTTCTGTTTCATGTAATCTAAGAACATAAAATAAAATGTCAACAGAAGAGAAAAACTTATATCGATTTTTCACATGATTCAAACTGTATTTTTGTAAAATCTTACTATGGATTTAACAGGCTTATACTGATGTTAAAATACTTTATTTGTGGAAGTGCAAACTGGTTCATTTACTTTAGAAAATTATTTGTTGGTATCCATCAAAATCAAACATGGATAGGCCCTGTCACCCAGCAATTTCACCCCAAGATGTATGTGCAACACAAATGCACATATAAGTTCTCAAAAGAATATAAGAACGATCATGGCAGCACTATTCCTAAAAGTTCCAAATTAGAAACTCTCATGTCCATCAACTAAAGAAGGCATACATAAATTATGGTATATTCATAAAACAGAATACTCTGAAGCCATGAACTACAACTGTATGGAACAAAATGGATCAACCTCTCAAACATAATGGAACCTAAAGAAGCCAAAAATGAAAGAAAACATTCTGTGTAAAACCATTTATTTAAAAAATTCCAAAATAGGAAAAACTAATCTATGGGGTTAGACGTCACGATAATCATTTTTGTGGTGAGGTAGTGAGGGTGCCACGGGGCCTTCTAGGATGTCTTGTTTTATCATCTGGGTTATGGTTATGTGGGTATGTTTATTTTGTAAAAATTCATTGAGTTGCACACTAATGATGTGTGTATTTTTCTGTATGTGTGTTAAGTTTCAAAGAAAGCTTATATTAAAATAACTAAATACACTTCAAAATATTTCTCAATATAACATTGATGGTTCATTGTTTATGGTATCCTTTCCCATTGCCCTCTCCATGGCAATCACAATCCTAAGTGGTGGAAGGGTGCAGTAGGAAGAGAATAAACATCACAGACTTTATATAGGCTACTTGATTTTTATCCTCTAAACAACCCCATGAGGAGGCTATTATTCCTCTATGAGTTGGTTACACAGCTAGTAAACAGAAAAACCAGAATTCAAACCACACCTCTCTACCTTCAAAGCCCAAGTTTTTACTAATAAAGTTTGTTTGGTCTATAGGTAACTTAAGGCTCTGAAATGTTAATTAGCTTATCTAAGTTAATAACTGGCTTAAGTAGCTCAATTATTACTACCCCAGTGCTCTAACTCTCAGTTCATGGTTTTTGCAGAGCAAAACTAACTCCGTATCACATATCATCCATCATACCTGTGGAGTCCTATCTCACCGACCCCTCATGGTTAGTGTTCAAGGTGTCTCTATTACAGAGTTCTCCTAGAGTTAAATAACCATGAGGATACCTAAAGCACTCAGCTCCTGCTTTTATATATTTTTACACTAAGGTAACTTAGTGTAACCTATATTTGTATATCCTAGTTGATAGTAAGCTATTAGTAAATAATTTACTGTGATGATTTATATTATAACAGGATAAATATCCATAAGTCAGTTGTAACCACCATGAGAGCAGAAACCACATATATTTTTAAATATATTTTTCATATATTTTATACATATTTACCAACTACATACAGGTTCTGCACCTAGCTCAGTGCCCAGCATATAATAGAAGATTAACAAATATTTTCAAATGGATAACCAAATTAGAACACTAAGACCCCATCAATATGGGCCTAAAAGAAAATGTTAATTGTTCTTTTTAATTAAAACTCCAAAATAAAAACTGAAAGTAAATAAAGTGATAGCTGGTTGTTCTCTAGATCACCAGTACTGTGACCTTGAAAAAGTCACCTGGGGGCATCAGTTTCCTCATTCAAAAAGGGACAATTTAAACCACATGACTCCTCTGATCCCTTCAAAATATAATATATTAGGCCTCTATGATCACATAAGACCCCAGAAATGGATATTGAATGTCAAAGTACTTCTGAAAAGTACATAATGCTATTATAGCTTTACTTTATCAACTTGGGGCTCACTAAGTTGGCCCAAGGGAGAAAGGAATATTTCTAATGCTACACTGAATCTCATTAGCTTTTTTCTCTAAAACTCCAACTAAGCAGTTATCTCTGCACTCACAAATATCTGTGGAGTGCAAAGCATTGCAATTAGAATGTACTGAACTGGGACAAAACCAAAGCCTCACTCTTTACCTACTCTGGTACCACCTTTCTTATAGGTAACTTAAGAAACACTATAGGTGCACAAAAATCTTCTATTTCCAGCATAAATTTGTCATCAATATAATGACAGGGCAAAAGTTATTGAAAATAATACTTTCAGTATTTTAGGTATAAGTTGAGAAAGGAACAGAGTAGGTATTTCTTTTATATGGATACAGTAAGTCTGCAATGCCGTATGCATCTAATCTATAGAATTCTGTACAGTTGAAATTACAATTCTGCACATTTCCATCTATCCAAATTAAATAGATATGGAGCTATAAATTCACATCTTACAAGTATGACCTTGAAAAAACAAATGGTCTCACTTAAGTCTATTCCATAATAAAGCTGCCAGTTCCTATCCCAATCTTTCCCCCATACCCTTAACACATCACCTCTCTCTCTCTCTCTCTCACTCTCTCTCTCATACAATATGCACAAACCCTGCTCAATTCCTCTCAAGAAAACTCCAAGGGAAAACTGAATAAACAAGGACCATTTCTCCTCTGGCCTGAGTTTTCATTGTCTGTGTCCCTCAGTGTCATGCTCCACCACTTCCTCCCAAATCAGGCCACCAAATCCTCACTCTTTCTCCTCTATTTGCCTTACCAATATCTGAGCTGTTAGTAGTTCGTCATAAAGACTATGACTGAAAAGAGTACTACCCATGAAATATTTATATTTTAACATAAGATCATCCTTGATCTAGTGTTACTAAATGCATTATTAATTATAAATTTAAAGGAACCAGACTTCAGTGTACTTTGGGGGGAGCAAAGAGACCCTTCTTGCAGCTCCTGAAATTTCACTGCATGGGGTACAACCTCATCAGACTAATGGAAGGCTTTCTTTCTTCCTTTTTTTTTTCTGTCTCTCTCTCATGACTCTACTCTGAGGGTTCATGAAATGGGAAATGAACATCAGGAATGGCATGCTTCTTCAACCTATAATGTAACAGATTCAATCCAACCTAGTTGAATTCAAGAAACCAGGTATTCCCTTCACACATAAAACTGAAGAAATTCAACCCTCTAGCCTACCGGAATGGTCTATCTGAAATAGCATATGCATAGTCAAGGAAAGGCCTCTCTTGGGTGTGAATCAGGAAGATCACCTAGTGCTGAGAACAAGCTTCATTAACAAATGACCATTTCTTTTACACATCATTTCAGAACAGGAGGCATGTGACATATTAAAGGACACAGATCAGTTGTAGGCTAAGAAGGGAAAGTCATCGCCTATCTCTTCTGATAATTACAGGCTGACCTTAGCAGACCCTAAGAAGCCACTCAGCTGCTATATCTGGACCAGAAAAGGGAAGGAAGTTGGAATGGCCTGGCACAGAGTGGCTACTTGGTATTCAGTCACACAAATAACTACACTAAGAATATTTTACAGTTGGGTCTCCTGCAAGTAAAAAAATAAGCAATAAAACAGTCTCTCTCTCTCTCTCTCTCTCTCTCTCTGTGTGTGTGTGTGTGTGTGTGTGTGTGTGTATGCTAGAACCTGGATTATGTGCTGAAGACTTTCCTCCAGTATTCTGATGGGACTATAACAGCATTAATGCACCCTTAAGAGCAAGTAGCATCTTCCCTTCCTCCATGCAATTTGGGTTGTTTTACTAGTAAATTGGAGAAGTTAGAAAAACAGGATGTACTACAGACTGCATTCTGATAACTACCAATTTGTTCAACTGATTATTTCTCTTTGAGAAAAGAACCATTTTTTCCTTTTAACTATATTATGTAATCCTGAAACAAGTATGCTTACCAAAGAGATTCTGTGAAAGTAAAGTGGCTATGCACATAGCATAATCTTCACAGTTTTTTTTTTTAATTAAAAGACTTTTTTGGAGCAGTATTAGATTGACAGAAAAATAGTGCAGAAAGTACAGAGTTCCCATATACTGCCTTTCCTTTATACAGCTGCCCCTATTATTAGCATTAGTGTAGTACATTTATAAATGTGTGGTACACAAATCCATATTTATAGGTTATTATTAACTAAGGGCCACAGTTTTTATTAGGGTTCACTCTTTGTATTATATAGTTCTATAAGAGTTTACCAAATACATAATGTCATATATCCACCATTATAGTATGATACAGAATAGTTTCAATGCCCTAAAAATGCCCTGTTCCCTCCCCCCTTCAATCCCCAGAAGCCACTGGGTCCACTCTTAGAAGATTCACAAGAGAGAACAGGAAAGGTTTTATCTACAATGATAACACATGAAACTATGTCAATACTATAATGAAGGCTGAAGTTACAAGTGCAAACAGAGCACAATGACAATACATTTGCACCAGAAGACAAAATTTAATATTTGTAATTTATTAGAGTCATAGATATATGTCACCAGTTAAGTCTTCAGAGTTCTCCTGAACTCATTTAAAACCTGAAAATTATGAGGCAAGTATTAAGAGAATGTTTTGAGAAATGACAGCTTAATACCTTGTTTCTGAGTACAGGTAATGGATCCTCTTCTCCACTACTACTGTGCCTAGATAAGGAAACCAGTTCCCAGAACACATCTTCATCAAGTGAACATAAACATGAAAAAGAGAATGGCTTACAGCTCATTCTAAAATCAATTCAAAAATTAGGCCTTCACAATTAGGACAAATTAAAAGTATAAACAAATCAGATGTGAAATTATTTCTTTCCGTTGAACTTACCAGGAACTGAACAGGAATATTTCTAGAATGAACTTTATTTTTCATTTAGGTGAACCTTATTACATTTGAATCTTTCTTGAATTACTTAATTTTGGATTTAACTGTTTAAAGCTTAGTAATACCTAAGTAAATTTCATGGAAATTATGAGCTATCCTAATTGATCTGTGTTTCTACATCAGAAAAGCTTCCAAAGAAAGCATACCTTATATCCCCAAGTATAAAAGGATAAAGTGATCCCAAATATAAAGTAATCTTCCCCATTTCCCACTGAAAACACTTCAAAAAAATTGTGTTTACATTAACCCAAATATACAAGCTTTTAGGAACATATATTTTATATGATGTTTGTAACAGGATATTAAAATAGAACTATCTAATTCAGTCCCAGGTTCCAAAGTCCCTAAACCATAGCTGTTAAATTCCAGAAAGAAGAGTGAAATCACTATGCAAGACCCACACTTTCATGGCTTTTGTCCCCTTTCCACACCTACATGGAGGGCATAAAAGGACAGGTTATTAGAAAGCAAAGGAGAATATATGCGGAAAGCTGTTGGTGCGCTGGGAGCCTCATCCTCCCCATAAGAGAAAGGGGTCAGGGAAGGACTTGCCCCTTACCTCAAGTCTGTGGTGAGCAACTTCAACAGAACTACTTAGAGCCACACATGTTTCCTTAAGATGGTGAAATAGCAATTGACTCACACACCTGAGAAATCTGAGGGCAAGGGGCTGGCTGAAGCAGCCTGCGGCAGCAAAGGAGAAACTTTGTTCTGAGAACTAACTATACTCCAAAGATAGGTAAGAAGTTCCTGTGGACCAAATGGGAACTCTGCACATGAGCTGGATATATTGTTTACCAATTCATATCCAGCCTCCACCTTTAACCATCCTGTTCTGTGTCCTGAAGGCTGGCTTCTATGGACTACATCAACCAGGCTGCAGGACAGGGCTGGCCAATGAAAGGTACCAGGAGGAAATCAGAGCAAGGGAAAAGGCAGATGGGCTATTTATTTCTCCATTTCCCTCCCTACTGGCTGAAAGTTAATGGAGGCTGGAGTGAAGTCCACAGCTCCTGCTGGACCATCCTTTCCCATGGATATACCTCTCTCTAGGCTGTCACCATTCCTCCTCCTTTCCCCCAGACCCAGGGACAATAATGGCTCTACATTGTTAACAAAGGATGTTCCACATCCTTTACTGGTGTGCCATAACCCTGTGCACACCTCACTAAACTTTCCTCGGTTCCTCTGTTGGAGTGTGCCATCTATGTCCTTCCAAGATCCTTTTTAAAAAAAATTTTTTTCTTAAATAGTTTATTGTCAAGTTGGTTTCCATATAACAACCAGTGCTCATCCCAACAAGTTAAAATATTTTTTAATGTTTATTTATTTTTGAGAGAGAGAGCAAGCAGAGGAGACACAGAATCTGAAACAGGCTCCAGGCTCTGACCTATCAGCTGAGAGCCTGACACAGGGCTTGTACCCACAAACTGTGACATCATGACCTGAGCCAAAGTCAGATGTTCAACTGACTGAGCCGCCCAACCATCCCTCTCCTTCCAGGATCTTGATGATTGAGCACATAAGGCCTGGCAATAGGTCACCTTTAATCCTAACCAAGGATGCTGATGCTCAACAATAAAAACACAAACAACCCAATTCAAAACTGGACCAAGGACTTGAATAGGCATTTTTCAAAGAGGATATACAAATGGACAATAAGCCCGTTAAAAGATACTCAACATCACCAGTCACTAGGGAAATGCAAATCAAAAATCAAAAGCACAATGTGATACCACTTCACATCCATTGTAATTGCTATTCTCAAACAATAGCAATAATAAAAATGGAAAATAATGTATTGGTGAGGACCCCTTGTACATTATTGTGTAAAATGAGGCAGCATTTATTCAAAAAAGTAAACAGAATTACCACAGGTTTCAGCAATTATGAACATATACTCAAAATAGTGAAAGCAGAGAACTGAACAGATATTTGTATACCCATATTCATAACAGTATTATTTGTAACAGACAAAAGGTAGAAGCAACCTAAGTGTCCATCAACATATGAATGGACATATATACACAACAGAATATTATTCAGCCTTAAAAAGGAAGAAAATTCTATCACATTCTAGAACAGGAATAAACTTTGAGGGCATTATGCTAAATGAAATAAGTTAGTCACAAAAGGCCAAAGACTGTATGGTTCTTCTTATATGAGGCACCTACAGTAGTCAAATTTATAGAGATAGAAAGTAAAATGGGGGAGGGGGCAATAGGAAGTATTTAATAGGTCAGCTGTTTCATTTTGGAAAGATAAAAAAGTTCTGGGGAGGCATGGTGGTGTATAGATGCACTGCAAAGCATCTATATACCACCATACTCAAAGCCACACAACTGTATACTTAAAATGTTTGAAATGATAAGCAGGTAAGGGGCTTCAACAAAAGGAGCTATAGTTGTATGGCCAGGAGCCTAGGAGATGACCAAAACATCTTGAAGGACCATCCTGAAGAAATACTTTCACCATGAAAGAAAATTACAGTTGAGTGATTCCTAGTGATGGAAAGATTTCCAGAAGCCACAGAAGATAATGAGTACTTTTCTGCTCCACTCTTTTCTCTTCGATTACATACCCCACTGTGCTTCAAAGTTAGCAAGCTGGGAGAAGAGAAGAAAGAGAAGCACCAAGTGGGAAAAAGAGAAGCTTCTCTGAGTATCTCCCACTACAGAGGATGATCTGTAACAGCCCTGCACTGGGAAAAAGGAAAAGCTTTAACTTCAAGAAAATTTGAGGTCTAGGATAAACACCTGGATTGGACACACTAGTTACTAAACAGAGACTGTGTTTCATAAACTTCCAGAAGTGGAAATGACTGGAAGAGTCATGAGGCTATACCTAAGTTTCAAACAAGAGCAAGGAGAATTAGCAGGAGCATGAATAAATTTAAAAGAACAGTGGATGACTAAAAATTCGGTTGCTTTATGATTACCCTCCATGATTAATACTTGTTCAAGCCTGATGGTTATATGATTAATTTTAAAACACATCCTATAAAATTAAGTATTAATTTTGGAACATTGCAAATTTCATGAAACAATTTTATCCAGACTCTCCATTTCTGCCCAGACTTTAAGACATTGAACAGTTTCCCAAAAAGCACATCTTCACCTCTGCCTCAGTGCTAGAGAAACATTTTCTGAATCTACCCTTTCTGGAAATTTTATTACAAATTATGAGTCCCCAGTCATATTAAGTGAGGGAGCTGTTTATCTTTTGCCCTGAGGCATATGTTCATGATGTCCACAGCATATACCTACTATTTGGCTTTAAAAGGCAACTTAGAATTATATCCAGCACCTGCCACTGCAAACTCCTGCCTCCAGGAATAATAACAGAAAGTGTATTAAATTTCCTTGCCTCCTTTTCTACCCATCATGTCAGCATACCTCTATGAGCAAATAAAAATAGCACTGATTGAGGTCATTGCAGGGTAATGTGTCTTCCCCAAATAGTACTTTACTGTTCCAAATGAGATAATTGAGTGAGTGCCCTGTAACATGAGAGGCTTTATAAGGACTCCAATATAAGGTGACTCCCATAGGCATATACAGAAACTAAAAATAAAACGACATTCCAGACTCAAAACTGTCTTTAGCAAAATAGGACTCTCCAGCTATAATCTGCTCCTGATAGGCATACCCCTGTACATTTGCCCCTTGTGTGTTACACCAATCTCTGCACATCCTATGTTATGCATTGAAGAGTCTCCAAGTGAACTCCAAGTGAGACTCTGGGGATTTCTTTCTCCGTAGGAAGGTTTGGATTATCTCCTGAGCAAATTGTCTTCTAAACTGCAACTATTAAAGGCATTTTACAGACTCTACTGAGAATTATCCATTTCAAACACTGTTTAATGTATACCAAAATCTTGGCACCAAGATCCCTTGGTCAACAATGGAAACCATATCTTTAAAATGCAATTTCTGGGGGCACCCAGGTGGCTACATGGATTAAGCATCTGACTTCAACTCAGGTCATGATCTCACAGTCTGTTTGAGCCCTACATCGGGCTCTGTGCTGACAGCTGGGAGACTGGAGCTTGCTTCGGACTCTGTGTCTCCTTCTCCCTCTGCCCCTACGTCTCTTGCATTCTGTCTCTCCCCTTCTCTCTCTCTCTCAAAAAACAAAACAAAAAAAAAACCATTTAAAAATAATAATAATAAAAATAAACGAATAAAATAAAATGCAAGGCTTAGGGCTAACTGAGTGGCAGAGTGGGTGTCTCAGTCAGTTGAGCATTCAACCTCTGCTCAGGTCATAGGATCTCATAATTCCTGAGTTTGATCCCCACATCAGGCTCACTGCTGTCAGTGTAGAGCCAGCTTCAGATCCTCTGCCCCTTCTCTCTCTGCCCCTCCCACACTAACACTTTCTCTTTCAAAGTAAATTAGAAAACTATTTTTATAAAATAATTTTTATTTAAAATTTTAAAATAGATAAATAAATAAAATACATGTTTCTATCCTGGGAGTCAAGACCCTTTATAACTGGTCACCTTCCACCCTATCCAGCTCTCTCCTATTCTGCCAGGAAGTTCATTTGCTTCTATCATATTTGTCCCCTTACAAATATGCCATGGACATATTTGTACTGTCACTACCCCTCTCTAAAGAAGCTTCTATCATTTCAAATTCTACTCATCTTTCAAGGTCTAGTTCAATCCCTAATCCTCATCCATTATAAAGTCTCCAGATCAAGCCAGGAAAAGTGATGTCTCTTTCCCTAAACAGCCAAAACATGGACTCATGTGGGCTTGTCCTGTATAACATTTTTCCTATCTTCCTATCTTAACACCCCAGCTAAGTTGAGAACAAAGGCAGAGACTAATACTCCGTCTTTGGATATTCTCCACTACTTAGTATGGTTCCCTACACACAACAAATTTTCATAAACAGTTACTGAATGAATGAATAACAAGAACAGCAATCATAACTATCTGGAAATATATTCATCTAACATTTGCTTTATGGATTTTAAAGGTTCATTCAAACAAGAATGTCAACTATTCATTGTTTATTATAGTTATCTTTGGCAAGTTCCCCAGTTAGCTGTTTCACTCAATGGAATATAATTTATTCCTTTCGGTTTAAACTATATAATCCATCCTAGAAATTACACTTCAGAAAAAAATAAATGATAAACTCTGTGCTTCATTAAACCCATTTGTATACCTGCCACCTTTTCTTATCACTGGGTATGCATCACCATCAATTCCTTTAAACCGCCTATACTCACTCAGCCCCTGAAGACTCCTCCTGTGATAGTGTGCCAGTCTGCCCCCGCCCGCACCTCTCTTTCCAGTCTGTCAGTACATACCGACAATTACCAAAACCTATAGTCATCTGTGTTCTCTGTTCCCTGTTTCTCTTTAACATACACTATTGTCTAGCTTGAGGGCTTCCACTAAGGAGGCATTTATCACATGCCTGTTGATGCTTCCATCACACACAAGGAAAAAACACACATTTGCTTCTAAAACTGAAACTCAGTCTCTACCAAATCCATTCATAATGCACCCTCCACATATGGTAACTAGACTTATT
The DNA here is from genome assembly GCF_008692635.1 of Crocuta crocuta. NCBI lineage: Eukaryota > Metazoa > Chordata > Mammalia > Carnivora > Hyaenidae > Crocuta > Crocuta crocuta. The sequence continues at coordinate 2,597,046 of NW_027533010.1, read as the reverse complement.
ATGGTGATTATTTCACAATGTATACAAATGTCATACTGATATGTTATACACCTGAAACTAATATAATGTTACATTTATACTTCAATAAAAAAAAATGTACCCTCTCACCAACTCCTCCAATATAAAAAAAAAGTGAAATTCATTCAATTTGCATGGCCATGTTTTTTGAACTGTAAGTTACAAACCGCAGTCTGATAAAAAAATTGAAATCTGCCTCATAGAACATAAATATAAAACATATAGCAGACCTTCATTGAATATTATTAATTTATTAAAAAGTATGCATCATTTCTTAACTAATTACTATTCCCTTGTTGTTCCATTATTCTTTAGTAATAATTTAGTAATAATACAGACATGGTGCCAGAGAGCCCAAGGGCTCTATCTGAGAAAAACAAGGTCTAATCTTGGTGCCACCAAATTGCCCTACTACTTCAAATTTCATTTCCTCATTCACAAACTGAATACTCTAGTCTAGATCAGTGGTCACAAATTCAAATGCCTACATGAGCCAGATAAGTATTATAAATAATGGAAGCAGGATATGGCTGGGAACACAAGACAAAGTGAGAGAGACTGACAGAAACTGGAAAGCAGATGATAGGCTCCAAAGGAGGCAAGGGTTTCAGTGTTTCAGTCCAGTCTATTGCCAGGTAGGAATATGGGCCCAGTACAGCCAGATTTTCCTAAAGAAGCTGGAAATCAGGACTTATCTGTGCTATTAATTGATAGCTAATTCCATGTATTTATTTATTTTATTTTATTTTTAGAGAAAGAGTGTGTGTGCCAGCAGGGGAGAAGGGCATAGAGAAAGAGAGAGAGAATCCTAAGGAACTTGATCACACGACCCTAGGATCACAATCTGAACTGAAATCAGGAGTTGGATGTTCAACTGACTGAGCCACCCAGGTGCCCCGCCATGTATTTTTTTTTAATAAAACCATATATAGGCTGATATCACATAGGCTAAGCCAAATATATCTGAAGGCCAAATGAGACTTATTGACCAATAGTTTACAACTTCAGATTCAGATGATCTTTCTTGCTTTCTAATATGAAATTCTCTATGTTTTCTTCTCTAGATGTCTCTTTTGTAAACTAATGGGATTTTATGTTTTGCCCATTTTTCAATAAATTTGTCTGAGAGGGAATATCAGACAAAATGACATGGTAGGGCAAACACAGGATACAAAGTCAAAAGACAAATTCAAGGCCCTCTTTTACCCTTCAGAGTTGTATGACTTTTGGCAAGTGGCTTAACTTCCTGGAACCTGAAGTTTTCATCATTTGTAAAAGAAGGGTAATTTCAGTCTTTCTAATATATATGGTTATGGTGATTTTGAGTGAAATTGTGTAAATGCAAGCAGTTGGTAAACTCTAAAGGACTAAACAGCTTTCAGGAGTGATTACTGTGTTGTCTAACTTCCCAAAGATTCATTCAGGAGAAAAAACAGATTTTGAGAAGAGATAAATATAACTTATTGTGAAAAATGAAAGGAACTTCTTGGAAATTCCAGTAGAGACCAACAATTATTTTGATGTTAAATCTATCAAAATTATTAAATTAAGTGGAATGTAGTTTTGAAACTTCAGGTACTAAGTAGCACACGCATCCTTACCTACTTTGGCCCACTCCAGCACTTGAAGAATACCACTCCAATAACCAGGTAAAATTCACTCAATTCAGGGTCTTAGACACTTGGTAGCAATTTTGTAATTCAGGTCTTAGAATGATACACAAGGATCTGTTGAGAATGATTGAATCTTCACTGTGTAATGAGAGCTCTGAACAATTTTCATAGAAATAGGCTGATAAAGGACACCATATGGTGAGATCTGATATCAGTCTCTAGTTCCTCTCTACTCTGAAACCGAATCACGAGAATATCAGTCCCATCCAAACCCCCTTCTGTAAGGTTTGCATTTGTTATTCATAACTATTCCCAGAGACCTCAGCACTAATCACAGATCATCCTTAGATTTCTCTTAACCCTGAGAATAGCTAAGTAATACTATCGTCTACTCCCACAGTACCTCACTTAAAGTAGATCCTCCCACTTGCCCGAACCATGATACTTCATCATATCAATTAAGCAATCTCTTGACAACAACTTACAGCAGGGGTTGGAAAACTTTCTGTAAAAGGTTAGACAGTAAATATCGCAGGCTTTATGGGCCACAGGGTCTCTGTTGCAACTACTTTGCTTTGGTAGTGCAAAAGCAGTCATGGACTATACCTAAATGAATGAAGTCATGGGGCTCTGCTGCAATCAAACAGTATTTACCAAAAGGCAGAAGGCCAGCCTCTAACTTAGACCACTCACTTCACTCTGTGAGTTATAGTCAATATTAGATAGTATCAAACTTTTGAAGAGTTATTTTTATGAAAAAAGATGCCAAGTAAAACTAACAAAATGCTGCAAGATGCTCTACATAATGATTTCACTTTCTTCTCAACACAACCTTAGGAGCTGGGTTATTTTGCTCCCCATTTTATAACTGAGGAGACTGAGATGCAGCAAGCTTAATCAGCTGGGTCAGAGTGACGCAGCTGGTAGGTGATAGAGCCAGGATTTCATCCCAGGGTTCTTTGACCCTACCTTGCCCTTCCTCCAAAGTATGCAGCTGTCCATGTGGTATACTTGGGAATTACTGAATGCCTCCAAAAATTCCTGAGCTAACCTGAGATATGGGTAATTATTAAGCTTCCATTAAAGAATGTTCATAATGAAGGTGTTTTAAAAATTACCTGAAATGAGCCATGCTTGAATAAAACAGGAATACCAAGTCTAAATTCCATTCACTATCCTTTTGTTTTCAATTAGGCATACAACATTTTATTTATACGCTCTTGGAGAAGAAGCCAATGAAGTAATAACAGGACCACTTCTAATTTTTCTAGATAAGATAAATCATTTTTCTGGAATTTCCACTGGGCCTTCTCACTCTCTTTCTATAAACATTGTCACCAGAAACATGTTTTGCCTTTTCTTGCACTTAAGTTTGAAATACAAATCAATTTTACAAATCTAACCAAGTCAGTATTATGGACCACCCAGGAGACAACCATTAGAAAGAACCCTATTATTTAAAAATCCAAATATTTAGCAGAAAGAATGCATGAACATGACACTCTTTCTATTTAGGATCTGGTCAAATATACTTAAATAGATTTTTAATGTATTTTCTTAATACTGAAAATATTTTCAATAGATTTTAGTTCATCATTTGTAAAATCCAAACTACTGGCTCTGATTTCTAAGGAGGTAATTGTACCCTTACTTCTTAGGAAATCAGAGCCAGTTATTATTGAAAGTTTCATGACACATCTGAACATTACCATTTTAGGTGCTAAGAAAAATTAGTTTCAAATGTTTTTAAAATAACCAAGTTTTTCTAAGTATAAATTACCATAAGTGGTAAATGTAAGATTAATAAAGTAATTCAAAAAAGTTCCTTTGTCTTCTAATCAGTAATACGCCTTAAGCTACTGAAACATAGAAAGTAAAACATGTTGAAACAAACCATTAAAAAATGTTTAGACTTTCAAGAAATTGGAAAGTACCCATTTTCCACAGATCCGCTTAATCACTACACCAATAAAAACAAATCTAAAAAGTTCTTCAGCAAAGCAAGATTTGTGCTTTGATAATCAACGAGATGAAGCTTAACTTAAATAACAACTGGTAGTTGTGTTTCAGCTATGCTCCCCTTGAAGGAACAGGGGAGATGCAACCGATAAAGTAAAATAAAAACCTTGGGAAGCATAGTTGAGCTTTTAAACTAGAGAATGCTGGTGTCTAATGGTGTCTAATGCCATGCCATGGTGAAAATACTACACTTTATTCATCCTCTGTAATCCTTTGTGCATTTTGCAGATCTGCATATTTCATGAGAGTAGATGCACAGACCTGGAGTGTAAGCTGGCAGAAGGCTCTAGATCCAACCTACAAAATAGTCAAAATTCTATTTTCAGAGAACAATGGTAATTCCAACTCCTTCCCTGCAGGCTTCATACCAGCCTTTAATCTTGTTATAGTGTCCTTTTATCTTCTGTCTTCAGTGCCTAATATGGAGTCTGGCAATAATAATAGTAAAAACAACAACTAACATTAGTTCTACCCTTTCCATATGCCAGGTGCTGTGCCAGTAAGTCTTTTATAGAAAATGCTTATTTCAGCCTCAAACAATCTGATATTGCTAAGTACATTTCAAATAAATGAAAAACTATATTAACCTGTATATTTGTAATCATACTTTAAATGAAATGAGTTCACTCTTGCAAGAAGCTCCTCAGCAAGCCAATTTATAAACCTGAGAGAAGGTTAACATTGCAAATAATCACTCCCCTTCTTCCCTCCTCATTTGAACAGAAGTGTAATGGGGATGGAAAATATTTAAAATATTTAAATGATAAACTAAAATCTATTCTATCAAGAATGGTTAATTTGTAAACCAATTTTTTATATTTCCTCTTCAAAATTAAACAGCATTTATCTAAAAGAAGATCATACCTCAAAGTTTAGAGGAATAAACAATTATTGGGGAAATAGTGATAGTTAAAAGGCTTGGATCAACAAATTGTTGAGGCTCTTTTCTTAAGAGAAGCCAGGTGGCTTGTAGCTAAGGATGGAAGCAAGGTCATACAGGCTCCCATCCTGGCTTGCAGTATCCTGGGTGAGTCACTCAGCTCACATTTGGACCACAGCTACTTTCTCAACAGCTCAGGCTGCCTCACATTCATATCACAAAATGAAGCAAAACAATGGTAAGGTCCATTTAATATATGAAGTGGTATATTAAAGTTGATACATGTAAGAGTCCTATAACTGATTATTATCCAGAATGGTCAGTAAGTTTCACGCTTTTAAGATTTATGAATTATAGACTATATACTATAAACTATAAACTGTATCTGTATTTTATAGATGCCTTGACTTTAGTTTGTTTTCATGGGTGAGGTTTAAAGACAATTCAAAGTATAGCTTTCCCTATTGTCCTTCAGCAAATTCCTAACTATTCTCTGGCATTATGCACTTATATTTGCAAAGTGGGCATCAATGGATGTGGAAATAGGAAACCAAAAGGATAGTTGAAATATACAGGACCCCTTAATGTTCATTATCTTTTTACTTTGTCAGTTTTACACTTCCATATATGTTATGGACTGAGTATTTGTGCCTGCCCCCACCCTACAAATTCCTATGTTGAAGCCCTAACTCCACTATAACTGTATTTGGAGATGGAGCCTTTCAGGAAGTAATTAAGATGAAATGAGATCATAAGGTTGGGCCCCCAATCTCAGATGATCAATGCCCATGTAAGAAAAGACACCAAAAAGCTCACTTGCTCACTCTATCCATGTGCACACACCAAAGTAAGAACACATAAGCATACAGAGGCAAACATCTATAACACAAAGGGAGAGCTCTCACCAGACACCAAACTACTAGCACCTTAACCTTAGATTTCTAGCCTCTAGAACAGTAAGAAAATAAATTTCTGTTGTTTAAGTCACCCAGGCTATGGTATTTTGTTATGGCAGCCCAAACTGACTAATCCATATATCCCATTGTGTGTGAACATGTCCACTCAGATATCCTATATGTATGTCAAAACTAAACTCATACTATCCACCTGACATGTGCTATTCTATTATTTCTTATCCCTGTGGATGGTCATATACCTACCGTGTCACTCAAGATAGAAATTTGAGGGTTATTCTATTCTCTTCAACTTTCTGCCTTTCACCCCATCTAATTAGGCATTAAGTCTTAGTATTTCTTTCTAATGCATTGGAAGTTTTTCAAATTTTATCTCCTCAATTCCTTCAATATTATCATTTTCTTTTTTTTTAATGTTTTTTATTTATTTCTAGGAGAGAGAGAGAGAGAGAGACAGCGTGAGCAGGGGAGGGTCAGAGAGAGAGGGAGTCACAGACTGAAACAGGCTCCAGGCTCTGAGCTGGCTGTCAGCACAGAGCCCGACGCGGGGCTCGAACCCACGAACCGCGAGATCATGACCTAAGCGAAAGTGGATGCTTAACCGACTAAGCCACCCAGGCACCCCCAATATTATCATTTTCTTGTACATTACCCAGTACAGCTTCATACAGTTCACATTTAAAGACTGGGTGTTATATTTAAGTTATGAATCACTAAATTCTACTCCTGAAACTAATACTACGCTATATGTTAATTACTAGAATCTAAAAACTTAAAATATTAAAATGAAGACTTATGTGTTATATACCAGCATTTTTCACTACCTAGATTTTAATACATGAATGAATGAATGAATGAATGAATAACTAGTACAGAGAAGGATACATTCTTTGAGGATGGCAGGAAAAGTTTCACAGAAAAGGTGGTATTTGAGCTGGCCTTAAATGATCAATGGGAATTGGCCTTGATAAAAAATGAAGAGGATGTATCAGGCTTCCAGAAATGATGGTTTTTTCTGAGAAGGTTGAAACTCTCAGCATAGCTGAGACAGGAAACATTGTTGAGTAAATAGCAAGAGATGAACCTGAGAAAGGCAACTGGGAATCTAAAGGGAATTTAAAGTCCCACAAGTGAATTTGGACTTACTTCTGGAAGTGACAGAGAATCCGAAAATGTGCAGAAGCATAGGAATGGCATCAACAGATTGTTTGGGATGGAGACAACTCTGCCATGGATAAATAGCTGTGGGAAGAAACTAGTGGCAAAGAGAAGTGGTAAGCATCAGAAATGAGGCACCAGCAGTGTGAATGGAGAGGATATAGATTTCACAGGTACTTTAAAGGGAGGATCAATACAATTAAATGATATTTTAAAAAACTGAGTCCATCAATGTTAACTTGATGATACTGGTTTAAATCTTTTTTGCTATGATTTTTAATTAAAACACTATGTTAAACTGAAAAGACACAAACAACCTCATATCAATAGAAATAAATGCCCAGGGGAACAATCTTTGTTATAGTGTTTGGTCTTTTTCCAGGCAAAATTATGTACAGTCCCAGAGGGCCCCAAAGCCGGATATCCTCTAAGCACATAACAGATACTAGGATCAGAGGCCAAAAAAATTCTAAACAACAACTAAAACCACCAAACTCTTGAAGAGTTGTTCAAATGATATCAGTGGGAAATACTGAAAACTGGGGCTACAGAGCAACTGATATGAAGGTATATAAAAATAATCATACAAAATAAAGGATAACCAAAGATAATCAACTTTGAAATTAAGAAAAGACTATAATTTCTTGCTGGGAATGAGAAAAATCAGGAAACCTTTTATAATAAATAACAACGGAGTTGGACCTTAACACATGTACTAATTTCATTTGCAGAGTTGAGGGGATGTCCTCTTCAGAAATAAGGAACAAAAATAGGAGTGAGAAAATCTGGGAGCATTGAAGGAATGACCAAGAATTTTCAGTCTGATTGGCTCATTGGGTATATGAACAGGAATAATGGAAGTTAGGATCGAAAACGTGGTATAGTAGAGCCAAGCCATGATGGACCTTGAATGTCAAAGGAGTCTAAACTTAAAGGATCCACGCAAGTGGGTTGCCAAAGGTCGTATACTCAGTACCATGCTTCGGGAAGAATCATTATTGATGTAGATAAAATGGAGTGAATGGATGGGACCAAAGGGTACTGGTAATAGAAACAGATGTGGGAGAAAATACTGAGGCAAGAAAAGAAAGTAGGTGGGGCTTGATAAGACCGGAATTTAAAAAAACTCAGACTAGTCCAGTCGGGAACACAAGTGGGAGCCAATTAGCAATGAGATTGCAATAGAGCTAGAGGTCTAACTGTGGCAAGATCAATCAGACCAATTTTTCTGCTGAGTGTCATCTGTGTATGGCTCATGGAACTATAGCAACTGTCCTGCAATCATGAAATTAACTAGTCAGACTGAAGCTAACCTAATAGAAGCAACAGATGGGAGGATATCCCAAGACTTTGATGATGTTATTGAGCTACTGATTTAACTAACCGTGGGACTTTTGACTATGTGCTAAAATGCTATAATCTATTTTCCTATTGTAAAAAAAAAAAATCCGGGTTTGTGACTTTTTTTAGCTCAGGAGTACAGAAATCGGATGGTGGAGTCTACTCAGAATTGTAGATTTGCAGAGCAAGTAAAATAAGACATGGGCACTAGAGCCTGAAGGCCATGAAGCTAGCAAGACCTGAGTTTAAATGGTGGACCAAAAAGTACCTATGCTTAGGAAGGTAGGAGAGGCCAGTATGGCATGTCAAGGAAACAGCCAGGGCAAGGAGCTGTGACAGTGAAAATAAAGCAAAGATTTAATAGGAGAGAAGGTTGAGAAAAGGTAGAACTATAAGCAATATCCTCTGAGAAGACCATTTCAGATGAGAAGTGTGGCAGTGACTATAAGGAGTAAGAATGTCACAGAGATAAAGTTGCTTAAGGTCCAGAGGTCAAAGATCTGTGAAGACGGGGACTGAAACAGTTGATAAGTTTTCAGGTTCCTGGAATGCTAGAAGAAAAAGAAGTAACCAAAGCAGGCTCTCAGTGGGGTGAGAAGCAATCAGAAAGTGTGAGTTAAATATAAGATGGAAAATGTGTGGCATACAACAATAGAGGGCAGTTCAAAACACAAGTTCTTGAGAGACAATGAGAAAACAATAGTCAGGGGTGATGGGAAGCAGGAAATTTGCTGACCCCTGCTCCTCAATCTGAGAGCCAGAAAAAGTGGAAGAAGTGACCACTAGTGACGAATTTGGCTCAGGAACTTAGAACAAAGCCAAGACTGAGTTTTGGCAAGAGTATAGGGAAATGTTAAAGGGAAAGGTTAAAGAATGTGAAGTCGGCTTAACTAATAGAAAACTAAAGAGTAGCAGAAGGGCATGGCTGATGAGAAGACAGGTATGGCAGAGGCTGAAATCTATACATAGAAAGCAGAAGTATCAGAGGGTGGGCATGTGCATCTCCGGTGACCATTTCTAAAAAGGGAAATGTGGGTGGTAGCTACTTGGGTGGTTGGCCAGAAAGATATAAAAGAATTGATAGGGGAAAACAGGACTGGGAGAATAAACTAAGGGGAATTTTGGTAGTTTAACAGCCTGGCAGAATAAAAACTGTAAAGGAGTTTGGAACCAGACAGACCTAGATGTGAGTCCTGATTCTGCCATTTACTAGTTTTGTGCCCTTGAGCTTTTGTTTATTCGCCATTAAAATGGGAATAAAAATGCCTACATTGCAAAGGGGTTAATCAAATTTCAAGATAATCTATGCAAAACAACCAGCATCATGACAGACATTTGGTAGATGCTCAATAAGGTGAAGCTTCTTCATAATCACACTAGCTTCCAAGCTTCGAAGCCTGCCAGTGCAAACAGATTTCAAAAATACCATTCATATGTTTTCACTCATATGTGGAACTTGAGAAACTTAACAGAAGACCATGGGGGAAGGGAATGGGAAAAAAATAGTTCCAAACAGAGGGAGGAAGGCAAACCATGGGAGACTCTTAAATACAGAGAACAAACTGAGGGTAGACTTGGAGGGGTGGGTGGAATTGGGTGGTGGGCATTGAGATTGAGGAGGGCACTTTTTGGGAAGAGCATTGGGTATTATATGTAAGCAATGAACCACCAGAATCTACTCCTAAAACCAAGAGTACACTGTATACACTGTATGTTAGCCAATTTGACAATAAATTATATTTTTAAAAACACAAAGAAACAAACCAAAAAAGTGAGATTGGAGAGAGGAGTAAGAATGCTCCCCCAACAGCATTTTGCCAGAATACAATGCTATTAGACAATAAAGTCACTGGCTTGGCAATGAAAAAGAATTAGACTCTCAAGAATTCTGCAACCCCAAGCCTAAAAGACATGAAAAGGAACTCACACACGATTGTAGAGACAAACTTTGTGCTCTGTATTTTGTTTATTCAGTGAGTCAGCCTATTATCAGTACTTGCAAATTAACTCTAATTATCAGATAAAAGTGATGTGGTTATTCTAACTGCCTGATAATCAACTACTACAAAAAGCCTAAGTAATAAGTAATAATTACCATATCATTTTATGAAAGAATTTTTTTTCTTCTGACTGAAAGTAGCACACACTCAAGACAAATTACAGGACTGGTTTACAATTTTATCTAGTTTTTCACAATTCATACTAGGTCAGTGCCAATGATTTCCAAATTTAAATCTCCAGTCTGGGTCTTTCCATTGAGGTCTCAGTGACCTCTCTAACATCCCCCTTTCAATATCCAATGGACAGCTCAGACATAACAGCAAAAACAGAATTCTTCCATATGCTTCCAAACCAGTCACTCTCCAGTAAATGGCATATCATCCACCCAGTTATTCAAGCCCACAACATAGGAATCATCCTTGACTCATGCTTTTTCTTATTCTCCTACAAGCATCCATTAATAAGCCCCATGGGCTTTCCTCTAAAATATGTCCCAAAGCCATGACATTTCTCTCCTCAATTGCCACTCATCTTGTCTGAGTCACCATAATCTCTTACATGGATTACTGGATTACTAATTTACTAATCCTCCATACTCTTCCAACTATCCATTCTCCACCAAACAAATAGAGGAATTATGAAAAGCACAAATCAGATGGTGTCTTTTTCTTGCTTAAACCCTCCAGTGGCTAATGAAATTCAAACTTTTCCCTATAAGGTTCACCTGACGTCACACCCACCCACCTCTGTGACTTCAGCTCCTGTCATTCTCTCCAGCACACACTGCACTCTGGCCACACTTGCCTTCTTTCTGTTCTTTGAACATATGAAACTCGTCCCCACATTTCCAGAAAACTAGTCCCTCTACCTAAAATATCCTAACACCAAGCCTTTTCATGGCTGGCTCCTTCTTTTCACCAAGGAGAAAATGATACCTCTTCACTGAAGCTGTCCTAATCTTAATTAGTTCTTTGATTAGTATCTCCTAGTCCTTATTGCATTATCATGTTTTGTTTTTTCATATTTGCTGTCCCCAAGATGGCATTTGGTAGCACTCAATAAATGTAGAATAAATGAATAAACCAGTCACAAGTTTTCTTCACTGGGAGTGTAGTAAACACATCACACACCCTTAAAATGCCCTACTTTGTACAGTCAAGTCACAAGGTCACCTGGAATTTACCTTCAATTCAAAAGTTGTTGAAAATTTTCCTGAATTGGGGCACCTTGATGGCTCAGTTGGTTAAGCGCCTGACTCTTGATCTCAGCTTGGGTCATGCTCTCATTGTTTGGTTTGTGAAATCAAGCCCTGTGTTGGGCTCTGTGTTGACAGTGTGGACCCTGCTTGGGAATCTCTGTCTCCTTCTCTCTCTTCCCCTCCACTGATCTCTCTCTCTCTCTCTCTCTCTCCCTCTGTCCCTCAACATAAATAGATAAACTTAAAAAAAAATCTGCTGGACTGACCCCCACCAGCTCCAAAGCTGATAAGGAAGAATGGAGGGAACCAGTTGCAGAGCAAAATGCACTCATTTCCTTCTACAGCTTCATAGTTCATACCTACATGCACTGTTCTTGCTAGGAGCCTCTTTGAGCAGCTGGAACATGCCTGATAAAGGCCCAAGGACTTGAGCAGACGTCCCACCCAAGGTAGGCAGAGTCACCATCAGCAGGGTGGCTCCAAGAAGACTTGAGGGCAAGGGATACTTATCCTGTAATGGAGAGAATGTTTCTGAATCTTCAAGTCAATACAGCCATCGTGTAGACACAGACATGAACCTGTATCAGTTAGATTCTTCCTGTCAACCACCATGACCCTTGTGGCAACCAAGATTTCAAAGTGTATCAAAACCTCAAAGGGACTTTGGGGGAAGCCATAGTTCTAGGTAATGCTATAAACTCACCCACAATGCTTTTCACATCATAGAAGAACCAGACCATAATAAAAAAGTTTTTATTGATATATATTAGACAGTATGTAAATATGTCAAAATCATAAAATAGTTTCATTTTATTTTAAAAAATAAAACGTAGGAGAAACATAGAATGTTTTGAAATCCAAAGTCTCCATATTAGACAAATAAGAAAAATAGGACCCAGAAAGTTTCAATGACTTGCTCAGGATCCCCCAGGGATTCAGAACGCTTTTGAATACATAACACCTCATCTTTTGCACATTGTTGAAGATGAAGAAAAGTGAACTGATGGTAAAAGATCATTTTTTTTACTTTACTCTTGCTCAGGGGTTTCAGCAAAATTAACCTTACAAGGATGTTTTCTGTGAGGCTGTCAGACACATAATTGAATTCAGCAGGTCACAATCTCTTTGGGGGAAGAAAAACCTCCTTTTCTCATCTAACATCTTGTTGCACTTTGTTTTTCCTTTCTTCTTGCTATATGTAATTTTTTGAAGTAGAATTCCTTCACACTAAATTTATCTTGGAAAGATTTTCCAAGAAATTAGAGTTCAAAATTTTCCAGATATTGCAAAACAAATCCCATATTTGCCTTTCTTTGACAAAATTTGGCACCCTGCCTGAAAAACTGACATTACTCAGCATGTGCCCTCGTGGCATAATTCCCAAATCCTTTATAATCTTACAAAAGCATTTTCATTCTTTCTGAAAAAATGTTCACTTTCCAATAAGACACTTCCATAATATGAACAAGCTATTTCACTTTGCCAGTTAGGAAGGAGACTGAAATCTAACTCATGGAAGAGTCTACCATACCTATTAGTAGGTATATTTAATATTCCCTAGTAACTGAAATGAACACATTTACTTAACACACTTCTAATTACTCCTCTTCTTTATTTATAATACCTTAACAATTGTTTCAATGCAATACAAATAGTATAGACAACTTCTGATTGAATCCTTAAACTCTGTCTTAATGTTACCCATAAATGCAAAAATGCTGATCAGATTATTTATGGATTATACAAAATGCCTATTTGGGAAAAAAAATCAAATGTATAACAAAGAAAGTAAAATTACCTGAAATTCAGCCACCACCCAGAAAGAAAAGTACCACTAATATTTTGGTAACCACTGTGTCATATGTCTTTCTATACATATACACATAAGAGGTTTGTGTAAATTATGGATAAATTGGTTTGTGGACACGTCCTTGCTTATCCTACAGTCTTTTGATGGAGGCATCTATCTCTCCTTCCCCTGTGCCTCCTTAGCCAATGGAACAGCCTAATATATGTCCTTCCATAACTCCTTCTAGTTCATATACTCTTACACCAATAGCTATAATTTACTAAGTGCTTGTAATTTTTTTTTCAGTATCTTTGTTATTGTGTGTTTTCTCCACCTGTTTTTTTCCCCCTAAAAGTTTTGGCTCACTTTCGTTTTGTTTGTTTGTTTGTTGAAGTAGAGTTGACACACAGTGTTATGTTAGTTTCAGGTGTTCAACATAGTGACTCCACAAATCTATGTTTAAGCCTAAATAATTTTTGCTCTGTCCATCACAAGTGTAGCTATCACATGTCACCATACAACCATTGACTATATTTCCTATGCTCTACCCTTTATTTCTTAAAATCATGTTACATTCAAGGGCTCCTTTCACCACTTATTTTGCTTTCTGACTAGTTGATCTAGAATCTGAAAGCCCTGCTTCCTCATATGAGGGGTCAACTATCCACATCTGATGTGGCAGAAAGTCCTCAAGGTTGCTCTGCTTCTCCCTGCTTCCTTTTGATTTATAGCATAAGGCCTCATACAAAGGGGAAAACAATAATGTAAATAATAAAAATGGATGACATTGGCAAATAAATAAAGTTCACAATATGACTAAACAAACAGAGACTTCTTGGTTATTTTTGCAATGATACAAAACAAATGCTAGCCATTGGGATTAACCATGCTAAATTTTTGATTAGGTCATGTATTAATGACCATAATTCCAGCATTTTTGCAGTGTGTAACATTTTAAAACATTAACACAACACAAACATAACATTAAACCATAGCATTCAATTTCCTGATTTAAAGAGATTTTATTCTTTAGCTAAAGGAATTAAAAAAGGAAAGTATTAAACACAAAAATACAAATAAGCTTCATGTTGAATATTGCATTATTTTTTAATGTTAAACTAAATATTATTGGAGACACAGTGCACTCATTAAACTGATATTTATTTAACAGATCCCATATCCCAGACCACTATGGGATGCTGTAAGAGAACAAGGATGAAAGATAGAGCTCCTGTTTTCAGTTTATTGTACAGTGCAGCATTGCCCAACAGAATGATAATGCAATCACATGTTTAATTTTTAAAAAAGTAAACAGGTGGGGTTAATTTTAATAATATATTTTATTTAACCCCCATACCCAAAATATCATTTCAACATGTAAACACTTAAAAATTACTAATAGAATATTTTACATACTTTTTTCACACTAAGGATTCAAAATCCAGTATGTGTTTTATACATATGACACATCTCCAACTGGACTAGCCATATTTCAAAGGTTCAATAGCCACATGTGGCTGGTGGCTCTCATACTGGAAGTGCAGGTCTACTGCAGGTCTACAGGCTAGGTTACGATGTGTACAAAAAAAACCCAACAGCTCAGCTGTTTAAAGCATCAAAAATGTATCTCTTACTCAAGCTACATGTCTTTTGCAGGTCAGCAGGGGGCTCTGGTCTTCCAAGTCATTCAGGGACACGGCTCCAACCCAACATACAATCACAGTTAAGAGGAAGTAAAAGTAGAAGTTGAACACTGGCTATTAAATGCTTTCCCCTGAAAGTGACATGCATTACTTCTATGCCAAAGCAAGTCACTTAGCCAAAGGTGGTGGAAAGCATGATCCTATCACCTGCCCAGAGAGCTGAAAGCTGGAATATTTGCTGCCCAACACTGGTATTACCACATCTATTAACTGAACATCATGAGTCAAACTATGTGAAAAGGAAGCAGAGAGATAAAAAAAGGTAGATAGCTAGAGCTAAGCTACAACAGGGGGTGGAAGGTGATGAGAGCAGTAAGGGACAGATAATATGCTAAGGGAATTCAGGGGAGAGCAAAGTTATTTCTGGTACCAATAGAACAGCAACTATAAATAGTTACTATCTGACACATCTGGAAGACAGTTCCACCTAATTAACTCAGAGGCTAGCCTTGAGAAACCAGATATCTCATCTCTATTACAGAGTACAAACTGTCACTGCACACATTCTGTAAAAATGCACAGTGCAACATATATTAAACTGACACATGCACTTTGAGGGTAATTCTGTGTATATTATCCTTTTAAGCCACCCACTGCAAAATAATAAAACAGTCATCTCTGAACCAGCCATCAGATCACCCAGACCATTCTAGTCACTCAGAAAAGGAGTAAGGAAAAAAGTAATGTGCAATTACTAACATGGTACTATATTCTGGAAACTTCCAGCAGAACCAGAAATGCAATGAAAAACACACTACCAAAAAGACAATTTCAATTTCCTAAGCAAAATCTTGTGAAGTTACTGAAAGACTATTGGGTTAAGAGACCTTCTCCTTGTTCTTCCATGCTTTCCTGATTCCCATTTGGAAAGGAACTGGCAATATCTGGGAATATTTTATATATTACAGAGTTTTAAGATTATTGGATCTAAATGTACTAAGGAAAGTAGAACTTGTGGATGCCACCTTCTCAAGAATACTTCATAGAAAACCTGTCCTCATATGTCTGCATAGGTGGGTGATTCCGTATAATAAATCTCAGAAAATCTACTCTTGTAGAATATATACCAATTTGCCATATGTTACACAAGACACATCCCATTGTATCAGTCATTAAAGGAAGCATATTAGATATGCAAAACAACTTACAGAATTTCTCATAAAATACAACCTTGTTCCGCAAACCATATTCTTACTGAGAAACCCAATGGCAGACAATTCTCCATTAAGCCTGGAAATGGCAGGGTCACCCATGTATAATTCAGGGGAAAAAAATACCAATTTGCAGAATATACACTGATCTACAATGTTACAAAAACTCATTCTGTCAGTCATTTAAGGTAAAAGCATATTATATACTCATAATAACACAGAGAATTTTTCATGAGAAGAGAACTTACATCCAAATTCTTTTCACACGAAAAGCAAATATTAGATAATTATATACTAAATTCTGAAAACTATATATAATGTCAATATTGTTGTTCTTTAAAATGAAGTAGACATGGGGTGACTGGTGATTCAGCCAGTTAAGCCCCCAACTCTTGATTTTGTCTCATATCATGATCTCATGGTCATGGGATCAAGCCCTGTGCCAGGCTCTACAGTGAGATTGGGATTCTCTCTCTGCCCCTCCCATCCCTCTCTCTCTTTCAAAAGTAAACAAACATTTCTAGGGGTACCTGGGTGGCTCAGTCAGTTAAGCATCTGACTTTGGCTCAGGTCATGATCTTGTGGTTTGTGAGTTATAACCCCGCATTGGGCTCTGTGCTGACAGCTCAGAGCCTGGAGCCTGCTTCAGATTCTGTGTCTCCCCCTTTCTCTGCCTCTCCCATGCTCATGCTCTCTCTCTCTCTGTCTCTCAATAATAAATAAACATTAAAAAATTTTAAAAACAAAGTAAATAAACTTTTATAAATAAATAAAGTGCAGTCGATACTAGAATTTTTAATGTACTTAACAGAATTGTTGATAAGGTCATAAGAATCTACAGAATATCACTATGATATAGCTATAACACCTCTGATTACCTCCTGTAACTCAAACATAGTACATATGAAACTATTAAGAATGTCAGAATTACTAGGCCAAAACCTATTACTCTTTAAGCCTTCCACTGACTTTGACAGTGGCATTAGGGGACACTGAGCAGATGATACTTCATAGGTCACAGACGGTATAAGATATAGTTTCAATGCTCTAGTTATGCAGAAAGAAAAGGTACATACTCATGAAAAGATGACAAGTTAAAAGGAGAGAAATCACTTTAAGTTAAGGTGGTCAAAAGACTTCTTATAGGAAGCAGGCGAGCTGACTCAAAAGATTTCAACAGCCAATAAGGACATAGAAGAGCATTCTGGGAATAAATAAAAGTTCAAAAAAAAAGATTGTGCTGAAATAATTGGATATCCCTATGCAAAAGAATGAAGTTGTATCCCTACCTCATGCCATACATAAAAATTAGCTCAAAACATAAAAGACATGAATGTAAGAGATAAGACTATAAAACTCTTAGAAGAAAATGGAGGGGTAAATCTTCATGACCTCAGATTACACAATGGCATTTTAATTATAACAAAGCCACATACAAAAATAAAAAAAAAATAGATATACTGGGCTTCATTAATATTAAAAACTTTTGTGTTTCATCATTAAGGAACTAAAATGACAACCCACAGAAGGAGAGAAAATATTGAAACTCATATAACTGATAAGGGACCTTTATCTGGAATACATTTAAAAAACTCTTATAACTCAATAATATAAATACAAATATAAACACAAATCCATTTTGAAGATGGGAAAAGGGTATGACTAGTATTTCTCCAAAGAAGATATACAAATGATCAATAAGCACATGGAGAGATGCTTAACATCATTAGTCATCAAGAAAATACAAATAAAAACTACTGTGTAATACCATTTCATATCCACTAGCATGGATATAATTTAAAAAAAAAAACAGATAATAACAAGGCAAGGTAACAATAATGTCAAGAGTGTAGAGGAATTAGAACCCTTAGGAACTGCTGGTGAGAATATAAAGTGGTGTAGCTGGTGTGGAAACCAGTCTAGTACTTCCTCAAAAGGTTAAACTCAGAGTTACCATATGTCCCAGGATTAACACTCCTTGGTATATACCCCCCAAAAATAAAAACATGTAGCCACACAAAAACTTGAACATGAATATTCATAGAAGCACATTCATAATACCCAAAAACAAACCACATGTCCATTAACTGATAAATGGATAAAAATGAATATGTATATTCATACAATAAAATATTATTTGTCAGTAAAAAGAAATGAAGTACTAACACATGCTACAATATGGATGAACTTTGAAAACATCAAAGTGATGCTAAGTGAAAGAAGCCAGCCACAAAAAGACCACATAAGGTATGGCTCCATTTACTTGAAATGACCAAAACAGGCGAATCTATAGAGACTGAGAGTAGATTAGTAGCTTATAGAAGGTTGGGCAGAGGGGAGAAAGGGAGTGACTGCTAATGGGTATGGGGTTTTTTGGGGGGTAGGTAATGAGAATATTCTAAACTTGGGCTGACAGTTGCACATCTTTATAAATATACTAAAAACCATTGAGTTATACAATTTAACTAGGTGAATTGCATGGTTATGTGAAATATATGTAAATAAATCTGTGGGGTTTTCTAAGGCAAGGTATGTTTGTAAAGAACCATAAATAGACCATTCTGACCAGATAATTAATAGAGGATAGTAGAACAGATATGCTGAAAGCCTTTCAATGCAAAGAAAAGGAGTTTGAACCGTATCCTGCCTTCCCAATTGATTACCTTAGGATAATATATAGTCCCAAGCCTAGTAAGTACCCCAAAAATGACAACTATTCTCATTATTAGCATTATCAGGAGGCCTCTGATAATTCTATACTACACATTCACCTTGCAGGGATTTCTATGTTAGCCTCTTGGGGCCTCCATAGTCTGGAATTTATGTGGGTTACCTCTCCCAAGACCAGGGACCCATCCAACTTAACCCAATTTACTTGTGAAAATTAAAGAAGGTAACAGAAAACAACTTGATTTTTAGACTCCTAAAAGGTAGAAAATAATTTCAGAGTCTTGAAATTCTAGAGCACAATGTAAAGCACAAAAGCAATATCCACGTAGGTAAATTAGACTTGTAAATTATCTTGATGTAGTAGTATGCCACTGGAATAATGAGTGAAAGACAATTAAGCACAATAATGGCTACATTCACTAGAAGTTACTTAGCCAGACACACATTACCAGTGGGAAGCTGTTAGAGAATATTAGTGTGTGGAAGAGTGTAAGCCTAAAAGAACAAGCGAGAAACTGAAAGTCACCCAAGATGACCGTAATTTTTCCAGCTCTGTTGGATGAAGTCTTTGAGTGACATGAGGAAGCATATAATCTTTCCACACTTCTCTCCACTGAACAAAATAATTCAAAGTACACAGACACTACAAAGTTCAGCATCTAAAGAGCACTAACATTGTATTAATATTAAAAATAAGCTAGGAGAGAAGACGTATTTTTTCCTCTGGGTTTCTTAGCTTTCCATTTAGGATCATTGGGAGACATAACATTTCTGACCACCTTTTGAACTATCAAGTAGATAATGAATATGTATGCAAGTCATCAGAGAGTCACAAAAGAAATCCCCCCAAATAAATTAACAAATGAAATGGAAAACGGTGTTCTCCCTTTGAGCAGAATTATTTCAGTTCTAACTACTCAAGTTAGAATCTATTCCAGTTGTCAGTAAATATCTAATGATAACCAAGTTACTTCTAAACTTAGGATAGTTATCAATGAGTGAACAGAAAGCGAACAAAGCCTCTAACATAAAGGGAGATTCTCCCATGTAGTAGAAAAGCAGGTTTTCCCAAGGCTGCAAGGACCAGTCCTGACTGGGATTCCACAATGTCAGCACCTGCTCAGCAATCCACCCCTCTAGTTTCCACACTGGAGCAGGAATCTCCTCCCCCAAGTCTGGCTCTGCTCAGACTGACACCACTTGAGGGCCCAGGAAATTAGTTGGCATTATTTGGCACACAATGACATGTGGTTCAGAAGAACTCTGAGTCTCAGAAAAAACCTAACCAGAGATTTAAAAACCTCTGTGATTAAAAACCCACCTGTGATTAATCAAGTGATTAACAGAGACAAGCCATATGTATATTACTTTTCTTTAAATGCCCCAAACTGCATGTGGTGACCCCGACCATTAGCAGTCTGCTCATGGGTCCACTGGGTGGTCTTTCCATTGTCACCTTAAATGACCAATCAATACACATACCATCTTTTTAGTCTGCGTTTATATATCTTTTAAAAGAGGAGGACAAGATTGAAGGTAGAGGCATTATGAACAAAATCTGCAAGATATTATGAGAACATGGGAGTCCTTTACAATTTTTCTCTCATTAAAAAAAAAACTTTACTATATAATATGCCATATAAATTCCAAGGACAGTTTAATCATTTCTATTATTCAAATATAAATTATTCATGTTTCCAATTATAATACAACTACTTTCAACAGATACAGTCTTCCTCCAAATCCATTTATTTATTTTTCCAAAATACAATATATTTCGTGATACTTTCCACCCTTTACCTGCTTTGGAAAGCAGGAATTATTCCAGCCTTTGAGCCAAGAGAAAGCACCATTATCACCTATCCTTGAAGATCAGAAATAACTCCCTGAAGTCTGAAGTTTCATATAGAGAGTATTATCTGGCAGAGGGAAAAAAAAATTGCCATGGCCCTAGGACCTAAGCTTATTTTGTCTCTGAGCCAAACAAGGGAATGGCATAATAAGCAATCTTCTAAGAGCTATAGTCAGTAATTTTCTAAAATTACTCCAAAAGACAGCATAGGAAGCATAAAACTTTTGCTAAGTATAATATTTCTCTTCCTATGACTTAAGGAAAAGGGATTTAGAAATAAACTACTAGGTGGATTTAAAAGTAAGAAAACTACAAATCTATTCAAGATGAAAATAAGCAACTGGCTAGAGTAAATGATGACCTTAATATGTTCAAAATTAATAGAAAGAAAAAAGAAAAGTAATAGGAAATTCTAAGAATGGAAAATCTAGAGGCAAGCATTTGCCTCCCAAGTGGAAAATCTAATATTAGACATTAAAACCTAGGCATTCTCTCTCTGGATGGTCTTCAAATTATCCACAGGAATCCAAGTATCAGAGAAAATAACGTTGCACACAAAAGTCAATATTCAAATATATACTCTGGGAAAAAGAACAGCAAGAACATTCTTGCTGAATGGAATACAGCAGTGATTTACAGCTAACACATTTAGGGCTATTATAAACTATCATTGGTTAGAATTAATAAAGGTAATGAAATGCTGAGTTCCAAAATAAAATTTGGAAACCAGAATACCTCTAAATTGTGTGTCCTATGGAGCATGAATATATAATCAAATACGTTTGCCAAGAAACTGACAAGGATTCTAACATTCCTGAATTACTTTTATGAAAGACGACTTCTAGAGAAGCCATAATAATGCTATACATCTGAAATATATTTTTTAAACACAGAAAAGGGGAGCATGTTTTCAAACCATATGCCTGATGGAATTAATTTTCAAAGTCTTGAAGGCAATTTATACATATTTTGTCAAAAAAAAGAAAAAAAGTAGCCATAGGCATGTTTATTTGGCAGGGGGGATATGTGGAGACTAAGCAGTCAGTAAATTCTTTACTGTACTCTTTTTCCCTCAACTATTTTCAGACCTACAAGGCTCCTGGGTTTCATCTTTTCCCTAGTCCCCCATCAAAATGTATTTGCAATATGGATCTAATATCACCACTTTGTTCCTTAGGCCCTGTATTGCTATTCTCAAAGGTCCCTGCTTTCTTTACCATTATGAAATAAAAGACTGTCCTGGTTGAAGTAATATTAGCATTCAGAGAGCAACTGGGGAAGTTATGAAGCTATTATACTTTTGAAATCTCACTATTAAACAACTGCCCATTCTATTTTCCTATAAAGCCATCCTTGATATAGGAAAGATAGATAACTCACACATTTGAAACTGCTTCCTAAACTATCTCAACTCTGTACAAAAGTAGCAGGTTCTCTTTTTATATCAATGTTTCTCTGTCTTTTTAATCTGGTTGACCCCATTCAGTGACTGAATAACCCACTTCATAATTTCTATCATCTCCTACCAAGAAAGTATATAAGAATATAAGAGCACCCCTTTTGTTAATTCAAAAGAAGTTAGTGATCTGAGGAGCCTAGAGAAGGTAACCCTGGGAGAGGTGATAAACCATACTGCTGATGATGAAGAAATAGTGATTTCCTGGAGTAAGCTTTCATGTGTTTCAAAAATCTAACTTCTCCCTTTGTCATTTTTAATCAGGGAGGTAGAGCTGCCACAAATGTTTAGTAGCTAGGAAGGCAATGGTCAAAAACTCAAATGCCTAGAGGGGCTCAGCAGCTCACAGAAATAAAAACTGTGGACTGAGAAAGTGAGATAGATACAGTAGTGTGACACTGGGAGGTAGCAAAATCCTCCTACAGGTGACAGCTATACTATACTGTGGCCATGCAATGTTGTCAAACCATTGATTTTTTTTAAGCAACCAGAAATACAGATTTTCATGTGAAATTTGTTAGCAACTACCAATAATTCAAGTGTTAAAAAAAACATTGGATAAGACAACTCTGGGTGAGCCAAATTAAAGCTATCAGCTGTCAGGGTGTGTCCTGTGAGTCACTCATTTGGAGCCACTTTTATAATAGTTATGGTCACCTGGTTCAATTCCCTGATGATTTTATCAAAGGAATTTTACCTATGGAACCCAGAGAAATGGAGTAATATGATGCTTAATTTTATGTGGCCTCTTGGACCATGTTTGGGGATGAGATTAACATTTAAATCAGTGAGTTTGGGGGGCAGCTGGGTGGTTCAGTCCACTGAGTGTCAGTCTCTTGATTTCACCTCAGGTCATGGTCTCAGGGTCATGGGATAGAGCCCTGCATCAGACTCTGCACTGAGCATGGAGCCTGCTTGAGATTTTTTCTCTTCCCCTCTGTCCCTTTCCCTCATTCATGCTCTCTCTCTCTCTCTCTCTCTCAAAAAAGAAATCAATCTGTGAATTTGTGGTAAAGCAGGTTGCCCTCCATAATGTGGGTGGGACTTATGCAATCACTTGAGGGCCTGAAAAGAACAAAAAGAGTGGCCTCCCTGAGCCAGAAGACTCCAAAAACATTTCTGAAGAATTCTCCAGAAGATTGCTTTTGGACTTTATCTGTACCATCAGGTCTCCTGGGTCCCAAGCCTGCTAGTCCACACTACGGGCTTACCAGCCTCCATAATCACATAAACCAATTCTTTATAATAAATCTCTTGATATATATATATATACATATATATATACATGTATATATATGACAAAATAATTTGGCCAAAGTCATATAACTATTTGGGGACAGGTGAGAAAAAGGATTATTCTAACTCTGCCTAGAATGTGTTCCAGTATACTGTACTGGAGTTGTAATCCTGGTGGAGTGAGAGAAGACACTACAGATATGCCTATGCACATATATATATTACTAAAACCTGAGGCAGTACAGGCAACACATATTTCTCAGAGTGTAATTGCAGCACTACAGAATGATATAGATGCCTGCTTATGTAGATGCTTGCTTATATGCAGATTCCCAGGGCTAGCTTCGGATCTACTGAATCTAGATCTCTAGGATGGGAGCTTAGGAATTTGCACCTTGGAAGTTCCTTAAATTATTCCTATGCACACCAAAATTTGAAAACACCAAAGTAATTAAGAGGCAATACAGATTAGTGGTTAAAAGCATGGATTCTGAAGACAAATTCCCTGGGTTTGAAGCCCAACCCCACCACTTATTAACTATTGAGTGATTTGGGGCCAGTTATAGAGATGATGCGAGGATTGAACACAGAAAGGTTCTAAACACTTACACATAATTAGCATTTAATTAATGGCAGCTATTACTACTAAACTCTCTCATCACAGGTGTTTTGGCACAATTTCAGTATCATGCTAATCAATATTTATAGTGATGATCATAGTGGCACTTTAAGATCTTGAGTTACTTTCTAAAGCAAAGATCAATGCGGTTAGATTCTAAGTGTTTTATTTTATGCAAATTCTTTGTAACTTGGTGATTTGTGTATAACATTTACAGTAACTTTCTGGAGACTAAAACATCTGATTAGCCTGAATACTACATTTGACTATAACATGTAACAGAGAGTTTGCTATATATGTGCACCATGTAGTGTGAAGACAGAGAAATCTTCTTAAGTTGTATGGTCTTTCTGAGATCCACTGATCTCTTCTCTATTTCTGTAAGGGTGGATGCTATATTTTATTTATGTTTTACCTCTCCAGCCCCTAGCTCACAAAGCCTCCATAATTGTTATTCAAAATAAATTATTTCTTGAATTTAATTTTCACACTAGTATAATGACTTAGATCTAACATTCTTCCACTAGCAAATTCTCATGACAATATCTAAAGAAGAATATACATACAGTAGGCTAGAAATAATATGGGCTCATGGAATATTTAAGGGATCCCCATGCCTTCCTCAAAAAAGTCCAATTTACTTGTATTTTAATCTTTGATCCCACCAAACTCTTAACCAGAGAGCAGTTATCAGCTAATAAACTGAACCTATCCAAATAAAGGAGCTAGTACACAAATAAATGGAAGCCATATAAGAGAAAATTAAGAGAGGCCAGAAATACATGGAAGTCTTTTTGATCATTTAGAACTGGATAGAAACTTGAGTCTCTTTGTGTTTGAATTTGAGAAAATTAAAAACGGTCTTTTAACAGGGTGGATCTTCTTTAGGACAACTTAAAACATGGGAAATATTTTGCAGAATGTATGTGGCACAATTAAGGAATTAATTGAATGTGAAAAATAAAAATAAGGGACACCAACAATTACTGCAAGATTTGACTTAGAAGAGAAGGAATATGCCCAAGAAAATAAGGATGTGGGCAAAATAAGGCTTTGGGCATAAAAAATGTTATCCTTCCATTTAGTGCTTGAATCGGAAGGAAGTGCTGTCCAGAGAGTTTCCTGTTTGAACAGAGGCAGATAGGCCAAAAGTGAAGTGGCTGTTCCCTGTAGAGAAGATGGTCTGAGGATATGTGAGAACATCAGCAATCTGAGGACTAGATTCAGGACGAGAATACCTGTGATTACAATTCTTCAGCCTAATGGTGGACTAACACATATGCATGTACTCAGTATCACACAAAACTCACCAACTTCACATTAGTGAGAGATTGCTAAATCAAAAAAAGAAGAATAAAGAGGCAGGAAGGGAAGGGGTTTTACCAGGACCCTTTATCCATTGGCTCATTCAACTAGCAGTTACCATGGCCAAACCCAGTGCAAGGTACTGTTCAAGGAAGAAACAAAACAAAACAAAAGACATGGTCTCTGGTCCAAAAAGTTAGAATATATAGTCAAAGGATGTAACATAAAGAACATGTATATGAGAAACAACAGTAATGTAAAGGAATATTCATAATGTTTGAGTTTTAGTATTCTAGCAGAATTAAAGGAAAGATTACTTTAATGGAAGTGAATTAAAGAATGAGTGCGCTTAGGCTTTTTGAGAAGGCCTAGACAGTCAATCTTGACTTGATCATAAGATGAAAGGAAACTAATATATAAAGAAGCAGCACAAGCAAATGCCAGTGAAGGAAAACACAGAAGAACAACCAAGAAAAGCAAGTAGTCAAATCTATTGGACATAAAGTACTGGCTGGAGAGTTACAGGGAACAGGGTTGGACTCCCCACTGGCTGTTAAGGATCTTCACCACTAAGCTACAAGTGTTTGGGTTTTATTTGCTAGACAGTAGGAAGCCACTTAAGGCTTTAATCTGATTGTTGCTGGTTTGCTCCATCTGGTACAAAGTGGTATTTAGAAAAGAGTAAGAGCCAGGAGAAAAGCAAGGTAATTCTTACAATAATCCAGAAGGGTGGTGATAAATGCCATAGTTATGGTAATAGGTATAGGTATGAGAAGGAAAAGGTTAATGGAAGTGGTAGTCGTACCTGTTCCTGATATGTGGAATTTTCTAATATTAATTAGCATATACACCTAGAAAATGAGTGTGGGTAATATGTGTGTATATATATATATGGAATATATATATATATACATATATATATTCGCATTAGAATTAGTAACTGTTCCCAATTTCACTATAGTAATTCTTGACATACCATTCTCAAGTTCTTTTTTTAAGTTTATTTATTTATTTAATTATTTTGAGAGAGACAGAGACAGCTTAAGTGGGAGAGGGACAGAGAGAGAGGTAGAGAAAAAATCCCAAGCAGGCTCCACACCGTTAGCACAGAACCCAATGCAAGACTCGAACCCACAAAGCTATGAGATCATGACCTGAGCCGAAACCAAGAGTAGGATAATTAACTGACTGAGCCACCCAGGCACCCCACACCATTCTCAAATTCTTAAAACATTTCTCAAATGTTTCTTCTCAAAGAAAAAATTTATTTCAGTACTCTTTAGCCTTTAAATTAAAATAAATCACCATTATCACATGTCAGAAGCTCTCCCATATTGGCATATAGAAGGACCAAGGAATAGCACATACTGCAGCATACCAAAAATAGTTCCTGTCATTAATGAAATTAAACATGAAATTCACAGAAATCTGGAGCTGTTCTCACTTATAAAGCTCTTCTTTTCTGAGTGTAACCATACTTTAGCCAAAAAATTCTCTAAAACCTTTATCTCAGATGCACACATATTACATGATGCTGCAGAATAATTGTCAATCACTACATAGTTCTTGATACCCATTATGATGATTGCTCATGAAAGAAATCACAGGTGTCGAAACATGATAAAGATTAAAATCTCTCCCCAGATTTTGAAGGAAACAGGGGGCAAGCCATCTGAGAAACTCAGTTGAGACTCTCTGCAGGCCTTCCTGCCTTCAATTTCTATCTCAACACAGTGAACAACCTAATTTGTGGTGTTTTATTCTACCTCCAAAAGGCTTTGTAATCAGACACCAGAAAACAAATTTCTAATTCTCCAGGATTAGAAAATTCCAGCTTCTAAGTTTGAATAAGACCTGCAGATAATTTCTCTCGGTCACCTCATTCTAAGGTCTAGAAAAATGAGCATTAAGGTCCTACAGCTGGTGTGGCAAAGCTCTCTCACATGCCTTCATTTCTAACTATTCATTTATCCAAATGATGGGGTACCAACCCCAGTGTTATATGCTGGGACACAGTCAAGGCAGAAAAATAAAAGTTTAGTCATATATACACAGGGCAAGGTATCCTCAGTTTTGCCCCCTCATGGAGTTGTTTACTATTGCCAGGTTGTAAACCAGTCAAGATTCATGCAGATTTATCCTACTATGGCACTGGTGTTTACCTAGGAAGTTAGCGAAAACAGAACAACATTTAAAAAAAAATCTGGAAAACACTGTTATTAAAAACACTTAGAAAATACAATAAAATACTTAGAAAAGATTTTGATCCTTAAAGACCTAATTCAGTTTAGTAGGCAAATATCAGTACATTAATAGAGATGCCTCTAAAATGGAGTTACTAGTGAGATCACAATTATTGATATATTAACATATTAAGCAAGAGTATAATCTGGCCCATTTATAACTTTCAGGTATAAACTATCTCTGGCATACCTCTAGGAGTCAGAATCATAAGAAGTTATTAAGAGACCCATAGATTCTCAATCAGTAACTCAATCAACATAAGGTACCACCTAATATTTCCCCCTCAAAAAACCCCAAGGAAATAGTCTCTGATCAAAATAGGAGATAATCAACCTACACTCAGTCTGTGTGTAGCATTTAGTGATCCTTGATATCAAGATTCTTGGGGCATCTGGGTAGCTCAGTCAGTTAAGCATTCAACTCCTGATTTTGGCTCAGGTCGTGATCTCACAGTTCATGAATTCAAGTGCCATGTCAAGCTGTGAACTGACAGTGCAGAGCCTGCTAGGGGTTCTCTCTCCCTGTCTCTCTCCCTCTCTCCCCTCCTCTCTTTTTCAAAATAAAATAAATTTTTAAAAAAAGAAAAGAAGGAGAAAAGATTTTTCCACAGCTGAGTTAGATCATGATCCATGCAAGCTGCCAAAGGCCTTCTTCTCCCTTGAGATTGTGATGGCAACCACTTCTCACTCCTCACCTAAGAAAGGCAAGTAAGGAGGTAATTCATAAAGGCAAGGAATCCAATTTGAAAAATGCAACATTGGCGTGTGTCTTCTGAGTTATGCCCTCTCATTAGACTTATGACTTTAGCCAAGCTGCTTAACTTCTCTGTGCTTAATTTTTCTCTCCTGTAAATAACATTGTTCTGAAAATGAATTCAATGAGATAGTGTGAAAGCACCAGCAGTATCTAGCATGTGGCAGCTCTCTACAAATGATACGTATTATTGTACTATGTGGAAGTTTGATTCATTCACATAAAAGCAATAATGTAGGATTCATATCAGAATAGATGATATAAAATAATATTTGCCAAGAGTGGCTATGCTATATGAGAGGCTCACCACTAGGAAGAATTTCATCATTACTAAATGTAATGGCTTCTCCTACTGATAACTGGGTGGTGCTTCCACAAAAATGTCATTTCTCCCCTGTTCTTACCATCATGCATTAAATCCACAACTAGCTTGCTCCAGTGAACTTAAAGGTAAGTACTAATGAGAAAGGGAAACAAAAAAAGCCATTATCAATGAATTTTACTTCAACAGAGAGTAGTTTATCAGATTCTTTGGCCAATGAGCATGAGGGTATGGACTTAAAGCTGGGAAGGTTTAAGATAGGGTATAAACTTTCACTACTTGACTGTATTGCCAAGTTTATACTCCAAGGCTGTCCTGCTTCAGGCTTCAGAAAGGACCTATTTGCTCAAGTAGGAGACATAGAGACAGGGTCCTATCAGTCCCAATAAATTAATCATGAACACTCATCACACAAACAAAACGAGTTTGTACAACTGTCCTAACCAACCAAAAGAGACTGATTAGTCTTTAGGTCCTTTGACTGGTCTTGTGGGCCATTAAATATTTATCAGAAAACAATCCATCACTTAGTCGATGGAACTTCTACCAACCCAACTCTGTGTTCCTCAGTCATATCCAACAACCAATTAATTCAGAGGATTATAAACCTCGGAGATACTTTGGTGCCAGTCTTCCAGCCTTTAATAAAGCATCTTTCCTACATATAGTGCTTGTGTGTTCATCAAGATTTTTTTTACTAAGGGACAGAAACTAAGCGTAGATCAGTTTAAGCAAAGTAAAAATATACAGGAAGCACACTAAAGTGTCCTATGTTATTAAGGGACTGAACACTCAAACTGCAACAACTGCAAACTGGCCCTTTCACTGTAAACTGATTTCCTTCTTTGGGTAGCAGACCTGGCCATCAGAATCTCCTGGGTTTAATACTTTATAAATTCCCCAGCCCAAAGGAACATTTTCCTAATTCATTTAAAAATTTCAGGGAAAGGACCAGCTTGAGTCAGATGCCCACTACCAGCCATAGTCAGTGGCCCACTGTGGTGATAAGAGAAAGGATGGACTAGGGAAGAGTTACATAAAGAATAAGGCAGTGTCCACAAGAAGCTTGAGTCATTTCCAAAGGTAAGGAGGTGCTGTTCCCAAGAGAAAGACTGAGGATATTGTTGGATAGACAATAAAGGTAAACCACTCAGGTATTTATAGGCAATTTTCATTTCAACAATCAGCATGGTATAAAAACATATATGTTTGTTCATTTTGTTACCAAACCTTCACCAAACTTAACCATGGGTCATAAATTGTATAGCCATTTAAGTCAACTACCTATTGTATCCCTGATCTTCTCAGTCCACTGTTTCCACCATTCCCACTTCCAGACTCTTAGCTGAAACATAATGAACCTCCTTAGTAGCAAATTCTACAGTAAGAAATGCATTTACAATGATTTCACAACCATGCTTCTCTTGTCTAGAGCAGCCCTCAGGCAAGAATTATTTTCTTGTTATTGTAGGTGTCTAATTTTGGCCTTAGATAACCTAAGAAGTTTTTGCAATGCAATTTTATTGCTGGAAACAATTTCATTAGAGGAGAATATTAAGCAACTGTTAGAATGAAGCCAAAAGGTCAGTATCCACATATAAACCACATTCCTAGCTTAAAATTCTGCTTGCTTCTATTTAGCAAATTCTGAAGTAGCAAAACAGACTCTATAGAAATATTAAAATATTTCTTAAACTACCTTATATTAGCATTTTTAATAGTATCCTCCAAAAACACATGTGCTGATTTTGATGTTTGCAGTATACAAAGTATTTTCAAGGCACTGACTCTAGGGTTTACAATATGGCTAATAATGAATTTTTGTTGTCTTCTTCCTCTTAAGTGAAATGATCTCTTAAAATCATTTGAAATGCCATAAATCCTTACCTATTTAAATCCAGGTGATCATGGCATACTCAATCTTTGAAAAACAAATGTCTACCCATACCCCCACTTAGGAAAATAATTTCCAGAATATTAGTCATGTCTGACCTTCCTTCCTGGGTGATCAGCGGTCTTCCAGGTTTAGGTGCTAGGCAGGGTACAACAATTCCCTACCCAGGTATAGAAATGCAGAATTGATCTCCCACAAGGGCACAAGAGTGGGGAAAGGAGAGCCAGATCCAAAACAAAGAGAGATCAGATAAAGGAGACTGTACTAGTTGGAGAAGCAGGAGCATGGGTTTAATGAATCATCTAGTAAAGTTGAAGAAGAGCCACAAGGGCCCTAATTACTTTAAAAGAGCAAGAATCAGGGCGCCTGAGTGGCTCAGTCAATTAAGCGTCCGACTTCGGCTCAGGTCATGATCTCACAGTTCGTGGGTTCGAGCCCCGCGTGCTGACAGCTAGCTCAGAGCCTGGAACTTGTTTCAGATTCTGTGTCTCCTTCTCTCTCTGACCCTCCCTGCTCGCTCACTCGCTTGCTCGTTCTCTCTCTCAGAAATAAATTTAAAAATATTTAAAAAATAAATAAACAAAAGAGCAAGAATCCTAAATTTTTCAAGAGAAATCATATCTTTGCTATCCAAAACTTTACAACTCAAGAGTCACCTGGGGTTTGGGTCTCCCACCAAAGCCCTGTCCCAAATTGCTGAAGATTCCTTAGGTGTGTAGAGGATGGGGATGGGGTAGAACTTGCATTCTTGAGGTCAGTTCAACTCCTACATTCTGTCTGCCCTCCACCATTAGACCCAATGTCACATTTAAGCTTTCTTGAGTTCCCCACCCAATACCCCACTTCCATAGTTATAAGAGACTTTGTCACTTATTTAAAGGGAGACATAAAAGGAGTTTATATGAGAGAAAAGCAAACAATTTCAAATTGAACACTGAGCATGTCTTAAATTATCTTTGGGCCATTCTACCACTGGACTATTTCCACAGGCCCCTTCACCTAGCTTTGCAGCATCTGCAAGCTTCTCTTTCTTCTTTCTCTACTTATTTCCTTGGAAAGAGCACAATAAACTCCCTTCTTTATGGCAGGATGTCAATTTACCCTTTCTCCTCTATGACATTGGGTCTAGCCTCCAACATGTTCTCCAGCTTCACTTTGTGTCCCTACATGAATTATCAAGCTATTATTACAAATAGAGTTTTCCTCCCTTCAGAAGAACTTGGATGGTAGTTAAGATATGGATTTAACTTCTTTTTGTAATTTTTTAAATGCTTATTTATTTTTGAGAGAGAGAGAGACAGAGTGTGACTGGGGGAGCGGCTAGGGAGAGAGACACAGAATCCCAAGCAGGCTCCAGGCTCTGAGCTGTCTGCACAGAGCCCAACATAGGGCTTGAACCCATGAACTGTGAGATCATGACCTGAGCTGAAGTCAGATGCTTAACTGACTGAGCCACCCAGGCTCCCCTGAATTTAACTTCTAATTCCCATTTTACAAGACTAAAGTGGAATCATTGGTCTCTAAATTGAGCTAATAAGGAGAAATGAGTTTGGATAGCTATTCACTCCATGATTTAGGGACCACCTGCTCATTCACAAGCTTGGGCATCTGAATACTGTCTGGCAACCATTCTTAGCCTCTTCTCTGATTTCTCTAGCTATGGGAACTAACTACACTTTTCAGAAACAAATTCTGACTTCTGGTTCATCAGAAAAGGCATTTATAGGCAGATATTGATCATCTTTGAAATCTCAGTTAAGTCCCCTATGATCCCACATTACACATGGCACCAAACTGGTTTACTGAAGCTCGTGCCCTGAAACCTCTCTTCACCCTGGCCTACAGAGAAACAGGAGATCTTTCTGTGAAGCCAAGTTCCAAATCTGGTCTGATTCTGCTAAAACCATAGATGACACTGGCTCATAAGAAAAAGCAAAAAGACAGACACGGAACTAGAAATCCAGACAAGTCTTAGTCCCTTTGCCTTAGGTATCACAAGAAATACAACACTGTTTACACCAAAAACCCTCTGCCCATTTGGATTCACTTGACCAGTTAAATACTTTATGATAATCTAATTGAGACATAATCTTTAACCATTGGATATTTGATATTCCCTACATAATGAAATCTGAAGACACATCACCCAGCACAATGATAAATAGGCTTGATACATAAAAGTTCCCAGTTCACTCATTCATTCATTAATTTAACAAATGTTTATTGAGTGCCTACCATGCACCCACCGCTCAAGTTTATAGTTTTCTAGAAAGCTCCTGCCATTATTCCATTCACCCATTTAAAAAGCCACACATTACAGGAAAGGTTATA
The DNA here is from genome assembly GCF_008692635.1 of Crocuta crocuta. Lineage (NCBI taxonomy): Eukaryota > Metazoa > Chordata > Mammalia > Carnivora > Hyaenidae > Crocuta > Crocuta crocuta. The sequence continues at coordinate 2,564,579 of NW_027533010.1, read as the reverse complement.
CTTTCCAAGATCCATGTGAAATCCACATGAACAATAATCCTATCCCAGGTGGCTATCACAACAGACCTGCCAAAGGAGCAAGGCATGTGGGTTCACCCTCATTCCCACTCTCTTTTCCTAAAAATACCTGGTTCTTCACCATTCTTAAAGGCATCTTTGAGTTAACAAAACCCAAAAACAAAAAAAAAAAATTTTTTTATTTCTCCCCAAACCTGTTTCTACCTCAATGTTCACAGTTAATGGTGTCACCTTTCACTAGTGACCTTGGAATTATAGTTGAGCCTGCCCCCTCTCTCTCACTTCTCATCATCCAATCCACCAGGAAGTCCCTTCTGTTCTACCCAAAATTCCATCTACCATCCTGTATCCCATTTTTCACCATCCCCACCACTACAGCCTAAACAAAGTCAATATCACCTTTAATCTGGACAATTTTAACACTTTCTGACTGGTATCCTCATTCACTTTTAACCCCTTACAAAATTCATTCTAGCACTTAGAAAATAAACCCAGTTATTTCCTCTACTTCTCAATAGCTTTCCATCACACTTGAAATAAAATCTTAATTTTATAGTTACAAAGGGCTTAAATCTATCATTCTCAGCCCCGCTTTCCATAGTCTGCCCGCTCTGATTTCATCTCTTGCCTCCATCTCCTCCATTCATTACCCTGCAACCTCACTAGCCTCTCTGCTTGTTTCAAACCACAGTCTGTCTGTTTCACTTGGAAAGCTCTTCATTCCTACCCTCCATCCCCCTCCCCCCACCACTGACCATCTTCATCTCACTGGTTCCTTCTCATCATTCAGGTCTCTGCCCAAATATATCACCTCTTTGGAGGCTTCCTGGGACTACCAAATAACCCACACCAGTGGTTCTCAATGTATAGTCTCTATAGCAACAGCACTTCACAACTTGTTAAAAATGTAAATTCCCAGGTCCCATATCAGGCCCCTATTAAGTTAAAAACTCTGAGGGAAAGAGCACAATAATCTTAATGTTTTAAAGTCCCACAGATAGGGTGCCTGGGTGGCTCAGGTGATTGAGGTCCAACTCTTTATTGCAGCTCAGATTATGATCTCAGGGTCGTGGGATCAAGCCCCATGATCAGGCCATGTGCTGAGAGTGGAGCCTGCTTAGTATTCTCTCTCTCCCTCTCTCTCCCCACCCCCCCATACCTCTCTTCACTTGTACTCTCAACTTGTTAAATAAATTAAAAATAAAAAATAAATAATAATAAATAAGCCCTACAGGTGATTCTGATACAAACTAATTATTACAGTGTGTGCATAATATGTGTACATATGTATATATTTATCTGACTACCTATGCCCTTCTACTCTTTATTACCTGACTTTACCTTCTTCACAGCAGCCATCTGAAATTTTTAACTTTTTAAATTAGTTGTCCCTCCCGCTCTAAAAACAAGCTCCATGGAAACTTATGTTCATTCTTATATGCCCAATGATTAGAATACTGTCCAACATACACGAAGTACTCAACAAACATTTAGTGAATAAATAAACCCACAAACAAACCAATCTAGTCCCTTTCTCCCCCCAGTTCTAAGGATTTGGTTTGGTTTGCTTTTCTCTAAAAACAGAGCCCCTGAGGACGATGTGTATAGGGATCTACAGCAGAAGTTCTCAGAAAACAATATCGAAATCAAACCAAATGGCCACACACCAGCCAACTCTAGCTCTTTAGAAGGGAGGTTTTTTTTAATGTTGAACATGCTTGGCTCATATGAGTGTGAAGTAATTGCTACCTATGACTAATGCACAGCTGGAAGGCCTTCTTAAATCTCAGGTAATCTGCCAAGGTATTTTTCCAAAAAAACAAAACGGGAAGAAATGAGCACTCAAGAAGTTATATTGAAACCAGAGGTAAGGAGGGGGCTGGGCACTTAGGTCAGAAGCCAAAATAATCTTACCCCCAAAGGACATTCTCTCTTGACTCAGAACTCTGGAAATGGTGGTTTTATGTTTGTGTATATGTTTCCTTCCACTCTACCAATACCACTATTCCCAATAAATGAAAAATATCTTTTGTTTGATTTAAATTTCTTTAAATTTTAGTGAAGAAACTTGCATATCTTATTTTGCATATCTTTACATTTGTAACATCTTTTTCTGTGAATGGCCTGTTCTTGTATTTTCCTTTTAAGCTATCAGCCATTTTCCAGTTAATTGGCAACTAAATTTACTCTTATCTATCATATGTACTGTCATTATTTTTCCCAGTTTGCATTTCACTCTTGTCTTTATTTTGGTGATTCCTCCCTCAGTCAGAACTTAAATTTTTATTTCATAAAATGTACCCATCTTGTTTGTTAGTGTTTCTGATTTTATGTCAATAAATAGAAAAGCTTATTCTACTCCAAATACATTAAAATAGTCACCCATATCTCCTATCAGTACTTCTATGGCTCTGTTTATTGGGGGAGATTAACTCTTTGATCCACCTGGAGTGTATTTTGGTGTGAAATTGAGGAAAGGTTCTAATATTATTTTTTGTCCAAATGACAAGTCCATTTGGGAAACTTTATAACCTCAGCAGTTAGCCCAATAAAAGTATACATTGGTGCTGCGTTTATGTCTGTTAAATTATTGGAAGGGTGATGAAGCCGCAAAAGAACTATGGGTCACACACAACAACACATTCTCATAAAATGTGTGTGCACTATGACTTTAATGTGACATTAGTGTATATTAATGCACATTTTAATAAGTAGACAAGTATTAACCAATGCCAGTTTGGTTATCACTAGTGCCAGTAGCAAGAGTAACATTAATGATAACTAACATTTATCAAGCACTTACTATGCTTCATACACTATAACTGCCTTAATGTAAACTTACGTAAACCTCGAAACAAGCCTATGAGGAGTTTCTATTCCTATCTTAATTTTACAGATGAGAATTCTGAAGCACTAAGAGATAAAAAAAAAAAACTTGCTCAAAATCCCATGACTAGCAATTCGCAGAGTCCCACTCCAAGACAGAAGCACAAAGAAGTCTATGCTTTAACCCTATGTTATCCTGACTCACAGATCACTGCTGACCATAAAACAGAAAAAAACAACAGGATGCTTTTGCTATTAACACCTAAAAGGTGTACACATTTTATCAGGATATTGTATATTTCTAATTCTGTATTTCTAATCTGAAAATTGAATAAACATGCCCCTATCCCCACCCCCATCCAACCTCTCCCAAAAATTACCTTCCTCAGAACTCAATATTGCCTTTGGCTACAATATCTGATAAAGGACCTATGAGAGTCCAAAACAAGATAACTCAACACTTGATCTCTCTCTCCTCTAACCCACATTCATTCACATCTTTCAAGTTCAAAATCTCACCACAAATTGCTTAATTTCCAAGCATACCCTTCTGAAATGTATGTACTACAGAGCAGCACTGAATAATTTGCTCTATGCAGCTAAGTCAAAAATTACTTCTCAGCAACTTTTACTATGAACTAGGTTCTTAAAGATTTAGACAAGATTATTCAAAATACTTTTAGCAACAACAGGTGTCATTCGTAACTCTAATTTTTATTCAGAAAAGTGAGTAGAACTTTTGGTTTCATGATGATGGCAAAGTAAAGGCATTTTTGCTCCCTTCTGCTCTCAAAATTCTAAAACCACAAAGATGACAGGAAACAAAAACACAAACTCCAACTTTAGTAAAATGAAGAAGTAACTATAGTCCAACATTTGAAGATGGAAAGCAGATGGAGGAAACATTTTAGCAGAGAGGAGAAAAGTCAAGCCAATGACTACAAGAAGCAAGCCAATTTGCCCCTGGAAATGTTTATGAAATGGAGATGCTGGGTACTTTGGAAGATGAAAGTAAGGGCAGTTGCTAAAATGAAGGGATTTTTAGACTCTCAGTCACTGGTGGGCTGCAGCTGGCTTGTACCAGCTTGCAAGAGTGAACTCTGCAATGACCTCACGTTGGTAGCTTGAAATTAACTATAGTGTGAGTATTTGAGAGAAGCTGGCAAATGCAATAAGTCAGGGTTTTGTTTTCTTTTGATTTTTTTCAGAGAGCTAGTTGTTAAACATCTACCAGCATACCACCACTCCCAACTTCAGCACCCACTAGAAATCTGAGGTTTGTTTTCTAGAGAAAATGGACAGTGGGGTTTCAGATTCAGGCACAGCAGTCACAAAAGAGAGCAAGTGAAAGTGCAATGCTGAAAATAGGTCTAATGTGAAAATTTGTACAGTGATCACAGAGTTCCTTCAACTCCAGAACATCAGCATTCAGGTTGCATTCCCCCTGTCAAGGGACTGAAGATCCTTCTCTGATGAAACTAAACTGCCCAAGAGAAAAGATTTATGTATAATGTTATTTTGTGAGTGGGTGGGCCCCTGAACAAAAGATCCGGCTAACTTGTCTGATCATCCTACAGTGAATTAGTTCACATAGACGTGCAAAGTCCAAAAAATTCATTTCCAAACACACTTTTTCAAGAGGCCACTAAAGGATATGCCTTTCCAAAGCCAAAAATATGTAAGAAGGAAGACAATGTGGATTTAGGAAACATGGAGAGAAACAGTGGGCAATCCCAGAATGATAGCTGTGCCTTAGGCCCCGTGAACACAGTGCATACTGGGGCAGGAGGCAGAGGGCTCCAAGAAGCAGGAAAAAAAGGGAGCTGGTAAATTGTCTGGCTGCTTGAGAATATAGAACACTGTACTGAAAGATATTTTCGCAGACTTGTTAGAGGATGTTGGAAGACATAGAATTCCAAGAAAATTAAAAAGAAAAAAATGAGGCAGTTATTAACTCCAGGTAAAATGACAACAAACGTAGGAAAAGAAATGCAGTCACACAGTAGATCACTCACTGTGAAAAGCACTTACATAGTCATAAGAAGATACTGGGAAAAGATGTAACTAAAAATTCAGAGATAATAGGGGTGCCCAGGTATTTCAGTAAGCTAAGCATCCAACTCTTGATTTCAGCTCAGGTCATGATCTCATGGTTCGTGAGTTCAAGCCCCACATCAGGTTCCATGCTGTCAGTGCAGAGCCTGTTTGGAATCTCTTTGTCATTCTGTCCACCCCCTGCTCTCTCTCTCTCTTTTTCTCTCTCTCCCTCTCTCTCTCAAAATAAATAAATAAACTTTAAAAAATAAAAATAAAAACTTAGGCATAATAAATTATGTAAGAAGAAAGTAAAATTTTTTACTACATAACCCAAATATTTAATGAAGCTAATCACATTTCAGATACTTAAAAATAACAGTAATTCATGTGAGATTTTGAAATTAAAGAGGTGGTATAACTAAAGATTCTCATATACCCCAGTAGAAAGTAAAAATGATTAATCAAGAGGCATATTATTTTCAAATAGGTAAGTGAATGCCAGAACAAAGAGCTAAAAATGATTCTTCTAGTAAGTGAAACAATGCAGTAAGAGAAGAGAAAAAAGAATATTGTTTTTTGTTCAATGCACTATAAAAGTATTTGACTTAATAATTTTATGTAACACTTTCACCATAACTTTTTAATTTATATAATTAAGAAATAAAGAAAAATAAAATAGTTTATAAATTATGGGCAACTCCAGAGAATATGGCAATTATTCTGGTATTCCAGTGATGATGTGATGCCTACATTGTACAAGATAAAAAAATTTCCAAATTGGGAGAGGTCTGTTTAAAACATCTTGCAATAGCACTTTCAACAATAGCCAGATTATGGAAAGAGCCTAAATGTCCAACAACTAATAAATGGATAAAGAAGATGTGGTTTATATGTATAATGGAATACTACTTGGCAATGAAAAAGAATGAAATTCTGCCATTTGCAGCAACATGGATGGAACTGGAAGGTATTATGCTAAGTCAAATAAGTCTGTCAGAGAAAAGAAGATATCCTATGTTTTCACTCCTATATGGGTCTTGAGAAACTTAACAGAAGACCATGGGGGAAGGGAAGGGGAAAAAATATTTACAAACAGAGAGGGAGGGAGGTGAACCATAAGAGACTCTTAAATACAGAGAACAAACTGAGGTTTGATGGGGGTTGGGGGAGAAGGGAAAGTGGGTGATGGGTATTGAGGAGGGCACTTGTTGGGATTAGCACTGGGTGTTGTATGGAAGCCAATTTGACAATAAATTATATTTTAAAAATCTTGCAATAAACTAAGTATCCATCACCAGGTACTATAGTCAAAGCCTTAGTTATGAATCATTAGACAAAGGAATTTGTGATAATTATGTCAAGGATAAATTAGGACTGATTTGTCTTCATATCTTTTAAGGGAGGCCAGAATCTTTATTGGTACAACCATACTTACTTATCAAATGTTCATAATTGATAGTTTATGTATCCTTTGTGTATTTCTAATTTTCTAAAGAAGATGGAAAAAATTTTCCTTATTGTTCTCTTCATACTTTTTATTTCCTGCTTTGAAATGCCAACTTCCAGAAAAGAAAATTGATTTTGTAATTAGAGGAAATTACTGAGGAGGTGGAGGGAGGTTTGGAGTGGTTAAAAACAAGAGCTCCAAAGATTGTGGTAAGGAAGAACTACATTGGTCTTTCTGGAATTTTGGTGGGGAAAATACAATGGTATCAGGGATTATGGGAGCAAGAATTTTCCAGATAGGGGAGATCTGTGTTTTTCAAAGGCAAAGAGAAACTACATAATTTAAAAAAGGGAGGGAGGGGTCAGATGTGGTGTGAAGGGAAATTAAAAATGAAAATGGATAAGGGTACAGGGGTGGCTCAGTCGGTTGAGCATCAGGCTCTTGATTTCAGCTTAGATCATGATCCCAGGGTCCTGGGATTGAGCCCCACATGAAGCTCCATTTCAGGTGCTGGGTGTGGGACCTGCTTGGGATTCTCAATCTCCTTCTGCCCCTCTCCCCCTCTCCCCCACTTATATTCTCTGTCTCTCTAAAATAAATTTTAAAAAAATGAAAATGAATAAACTGAAAAAGAGAACTGGAGCTTACTTTTTGACCAGGAGGCTCTTTCCTGTAAAATTCCAAGTAAGACAATAACTAGAGACATGATTCTGAGAGAAACAAAAGGGAACAGGAGGGATATTTCTGCAGTGGCCTTACTTTTTGACTGAAAGGAAGGACCCAGTCATCTTCTGATGAAGAAGTTAGGACTGGAAACTTAGAAGAGTGGAAGGAATTGAGAGAACAGTCATCCTCCAAGACTGGACCACCATGAGTCCCCAGAGACCATTTCTGGACTAGGAAAAGGTTGGCCACACCAAGAATTACTCAGAAAGGGGGTCAAACAAAGATTCCACATCTTCATCCTCTGATTCAATTGGTCCAGGAGGAAACTGGAAGATCAATTTTTAAAGGCTTCCCAAGAGATCTTTATGAGTAGGTAAGTCTGGAAGCCACTGAATAGTGATCCCCAAGATACAGATAAAACAGTATTAAAAGGAACAGGTAAAGCCAAAGTGTAAATGTTTGTCATGAGCCCTATCTACAGGATTTTGTTATTTCCTCTGTCAGCAAAAGGAAGAGAGAAAATAGAATTGTGAGGGCTAATAATCCACCCAACAACTGAGAATTACAGCAGCAGTAAATTGCTGACCAAATCTCACCTCCTGGTTCCATGGCAAAAATGATTAAAACTGAAACACAAAACCTCATTTATCATTTTTTTTATTCAAATTTTAGCCAAAAGTAGCTCCTTCATTGAGAAAATCATTACCTCACTCTATGTGGCCACTTGTGGCCCAAACCAGTCCTCAGTTTGAATAAAAGAAAAACATACTATTTGATTCCTCCATTTGGGGGTCTTTGCTAGACAATTTCTGGGGCTACATTCTTAAGTGTTCTTTAAAAAGGTATCTACACTTATTAACATACTTAAGTCTAGTTTAATCTCAGCCCTTAGAATTCTTGCTCTTTCAGCCAGACATGGGAACCCCACAACTATGGAAAGTGATTATATACTATACATTTGTAATTATAGTTGGGTTTTTTAAAATTTGTTTTGTTTTAGTGAAAAGCTCACTTCCTCAGATCCCTCTGTCAGAAATCAATGGAGAGAAAAGACAAAAATGAACTACACTCCTGGAACAGTATATTTATATGGTTCAAATAATGTTTTGTGATCTTAAATACTGCTTCTAAAGTTACATAATTCAAAGTACAGTACTTATTGTATTTAAAAAAAACTGAAACCAAAAATATTCTTAAGGTGCAATGGGAAAGACAATGAAACATAGCATGATAGAAATGGTCTTTTATCAATGAAACAATAATACTGTTTCCTCACCCAAGTACAGCCTTCATTTAAGCCCAGAGAATGAAAAAATGTACACATAATCAATTAAAGCAAGTTACAAAGGCAGCTGATCCATGACTTCATAAAATAATCTCTGTCCCAGTAGTGCGTTCTGGGAAGCAGCCAGATGTTGTCAAACCTTAATGAAAAATGCCAGATAAGTGGCTTCACTTCAAAACACAGAAATTGGCCTGATTAAATCAATGACTTTCTATCAGATTTTGATATCATCTGGAAAGGAAAATCCAGCCTCCTTCTGAAAGCTGAAAAACATCATTTCTTTAATCAAGAAATTTCCTCACTAGAAATAGGCAAAGAGATTAAGAGATAGAGACTTCCAGTTATAAATAATTAAGTCACAGATATGAAAAGGACAGCACTGGAAATATAGTCAATAACATTGTAATAACATTGTATGGTGACAGATGGGTGATGACACTTATTGTGGTGAGCACTGAGCAATACAGAGAATTGCCAAATCCCGATGTTGTGCACCTGCAACTAATATAACATTGTCAACTATATTTCAATAATAAAAAAACCTTTTTAAACATTGCATTTGCTGAAAGGGAAATTCTGTGGTCTAAAAAAGAATGAAGTAAAAAGAAGTTACTTTAAAAACAATTCCTTAATGAAAGTTATGACATTTTAGTCAACTTAGTCATTAGTCTTAGTTACCTAACTTCATTGGCTTTCTGAGTGATATACCCAAGTTGTTTTGATTTGTGTTCATTAAGCAGAAAAAAACAGTAAGTCTAATTTCAAATTATATTGTAAAACCCATGCCTGACATTTGAAACTATAGCACCTTAGAAGTATTTAGTTCTTTTTTTAGACCCAAAAACTACTATGTTGAATATACATCTTTCATAGACGCTGTGCTTATGAATTTCCAAAGGAAAAAAAATAAAGATAAGATATTTCATTTACACAATTAAGAAATACATACATTAGGACAGTGGTGTTCCAACCTGGCTACACATTTAGGTTACCAGGGAGGTTTTAGAAACTAACAATACCCCAGCCCAAACAGATCAAATCAATCCTCTGAGAGTGTTGTCTAAGTAGTGGTGTTTTTTACCTTTTTAAAGCTACTCAGGTGATTCTAATGGAGCTGGGTTTGAGAACCCTACACAGGACATGGACTCTCAAATTTGGCTGCATATTGGAAGCACTTGGGGCCAAGGTTAAAAACAGTGACTCTTTGGTCCTGTTATGAGCTGAATTGTGTCCTACCAAAATTCATATGTTGAAGTCCTATACCTAGATCTTCAGAATGTGAATGTACTTGCAGACGGGTTGTTTAAAGAGGTGAAATGAGGCCACCAGGATGGGCCCTAATCCTTATAAGAAGAGGGAAGAAAGTGAAGGAGAAATTAGGATATAGACCAGTACAGAGAGAAGATCATGTGAAGGAACAGGGAGGAAAGGATTACCATCTACAAGCCCAGAGGAGAGGCCTCAGAAGCAACTAGCCCTCAGACACCTTGATCTCTGACTTTTAGCCTCCAGAATCATGAGAAATAAGTTGTAGAAAATAAACAAATAATCATGAGCCACTTACATGGCAATGCTTTGTTACAGCAATCCTAGCAAACTAATGCAGGACCCATCCCCAGAATTCTGATTTCACAGGCATGGATGTCGTCAGGGATCAGCATCCAGGGCTAGTGCCATGGCTTTAGGTAACCTGAAGTCTGACTTCACCTGTTCTCTACTTGATATTAGCTTGAGAGGGCAGCTGCTTACACTTTGTAATACCTTCCTACTAAAGCTATTTAGTGAATATAACCAAGATATGGAATAGAAGAATAAGTTTTTCATTTTATTGAGGGCTTTGCTCTATGCAGTTAAGAACTCCCACAAGAGAAACTCTTTTTCTCACCTGTTTCTAACACCATCAGTGGAAGGTGAATATTTTTTCCTTATTTGTTTCCTATCATCCACACATAGGGTTTTCAAATATTCTTATTTCTGTTTATCTTTTCACTGTTCATACTGCCATACTCTACATCATTGAAAACTTTACATAATTATTTCAAAATATGAATTTTAACAGGTTCAATGTTAATTTAAAATGCAGCCACTATACATTTGCCATCAAATAGCTGTGTGACCTTCAGGAAGTTTTTTAAACTCTCCAAGCTTCCAGGAAATCTCCCTAAAAAAACAAGGTATGTGCTCCCCTGCCCCTTTCCCTCCTACCTACCAGTAGGAAATGGTAACAAGTGGAGTCTGTGGCCCAAAATAGAAACAATGTTTTAATGATAGTAAAACAGTCCATTAGCTGAAAACTCCCACCCAGATTAAATATTAATTTAGGAGAGAATTAAATGTCTACCTTTGCTAAAACACTCTATTTTGGGGATACCACATTACAATGGCATGACTTGTACCATATTCTAACCATTGTGTGAAGAAGAGTTTGAAGAAAAAAAAAACACGGAAGTTATGTTTTTTGTGTCTGACATTTCAGTGAGGCTGCAGTGGTGGCCACTGCTCTCCAACCTTCACAATGCCACCCAAGGACAAGAAGAAGAAGAAAGATACCAGAAAGCCAGACAAAAAAGACAAAGACCCAGTTAAAAAATCTGAGGGCAAGGCCAAAAAAAGAGAAGTGGTCCAAAGTCAAAGTTCAGGACAAGCTTAATAATCTGGTCTTGTTTGACAAAGCGACATATGACAAAGTCTGTAAGGAAGTTCTATAACTTAACTATAACTTTAACTATAAGCTTATAATCCCAGTCTCTCAGAGACTGAAAAGTCAAGGTTCCCTGGCCAGGGCAGCTCTTCAGGAGCTCCTTAGTAGAAGACTTACTAAACTGGTTTCAAAGCACAGAGCTCAAGTAATTTACACCAAAAACACCAACGGTGGAGATATCCCAGCTACTAGTGAAGATGCATGAACAGATCCCACAAACTATACATTTTGAAAAATACAAACCTCATTAAATCAAAAAAAGAAAAAGAAAAACATGGAAGTTATAAAATCAGTTAGGAGGTTACTGCAGAAGTCCAGGCTCAGTAGTTGGTGGCTTGGACTAGTAGTGGCAATGGAGGTAGAGTTGGGAAATTGGTGGAGTAAAGGTATATTTTGGGGAGATGGGTTACATAGGTGATGCGGATTAAGGAGTGCACATGTTATGATGAGCACCAGATGTTGTATGAAAGTCTTAAATCACTATATTGTACACCCAAAACTAATATTATACTGTAGGTTAACTAACTGGAATTTAAATAAAAACTTTGTAGAAAAAGTACACTTTGAAAGTGAAATCAAAGTGAATTAATGATGCACTAAATGTAGACGGAATCATCAAAGATGGCTCCCAAGGTCATAAGAAGATAAAGACATTATTTACTCATGAAGACCAGAAGAGAAGCATATTTCTAGGGGAAGATCAAGAATTTAAACATGTACAATTTGAGATGTCTGTGAGACATAAACATGAAGCTGTCAAATCAGAGTTGAAGGGATGAGTCTGAAGTTCAAATAAGTTTTTCAAAAGTGATTTGAAAGTACTTTTCTATTCATCATTAGCATTGAGATCTTTGCCCAACCCATCCCAAGTACAAAGCACAAAACAAACACAGCCATCCAGATACCATCCTAAATATTTAGGAAACGGTATAAGGCACCAGGTCAATCCTTTCTCCACAAAGAAAAACCATAATTCTTTTGACCTTTCATTGGTTTTATCTTATGGCCTTTTCTTTCTGGGGTTAATTGACTTTAATAAATTCTTTAATCCTTATATCAAACCTTTGACTGATTTCTATTTAGTCTTTCATTGTAATTGTGTATAGTTTATGCATGTTTTCAAAATTCTGTTTAAAGTTTATTTCTAAAATGTTTTATCCAAACAATCTCTGCAATATTTAGATGCCAACATCTCACCTTTCTGCACACACATATACACACAATAGTGAGTTATCAAGAAAGTAAAAATATCTAGAAATGGAGAATGTGTCCAGCATGGTAGAGATGTCTCAGCATAACAGTTCCTAAACGGTCACAAGCTAAAGGAAATAAATACCCAAGTTCTCAGTACGACCCCCTTCCTTGGGACCAGAGCATGGAAACTAGTGACATCTCATCACACTGTGAGTGTGTGTAATGGGGAACTGAGAAAGGGCTCTGCAATCAATACGAGTAGTGATGGCCACAGGAGAGAAAGTACGGAGAGGGTCCCAGACCTAAAACAAAGAACTTGGAAATTTTTTGGATTCTTTAGTCACATGTATCTTACTCACTCACCATTCAAGAGAATTCATTCTAAAATAGTATAGTTCTGATCCATGAAAAATATTTAATAGTCTAGCCCTAAACAAAAGTGGGAATATACATGTAAAATGACCATAGCCCTCTCGTTTCAGTAACTTCGCTAAACACCTTTATCTTCATTTCCCATCTTAGTCAACTGAACTGGTAGTAATAGAAACAGTCAAGAAAGACTTTTACCATAGTCATTTATACTTCACAGTGGTTTTAAACCTGCGAATAAAGGTTTCCATGGTGGAAATATTGGTCAGTGAGTTGGTTTGTTGGTAGGTTAGTTGGAGGAGGGCAAAAAGACCATTCTAATACTTCTGAAATCATACTCAATAAGACCATCTCTGAACAGGAAGACAGAAACCCCACCAGGACCATTTGTGAGAAAGAACTGGTAGCTTCTGCCATGAAAGGGAAAAGAATGGGTAGAATTTGGGTGGAGAAATTAGTAGTGTAATTAAGGACCAGCCCTGTAAGTTGCTGTCAACAGCAACAGTGAAGTCCCCTATAATTCTAGTCCCAGATAATTTTTTATCTTCTGAGTAGTATAAATTATAGCAACTATTCCAGACTGCTGCTCTGCAGTGAGTGAGGCAACAGGGAAGTATATAATGAGAATGATTTCCACAGGCCTGATCTTTTATAGGGACTAGAGAGCTTGGCCATAGCTGCCATGGCTGCTGGCAATAGACACTGCCTGCCTAGTCTCTCTTACCTTCTGAGAGACCTCACTCTTTCATTTACCTCTCAATGTGCCCTTTGTTTTCATTCCAGCCAGAATTTATCCATGTGAAATTTTAGAGAGCAAGCACAGAATGTGACTTGTGACTTGGCCCAAACCCCTCACCTACTTTCCCTACCAATCTCCAGCCATCATGCCCCCCATAACCCTGATGTCCATAGCCTCTGCTCTCCCAGAGCTTCGATTCATAGTAAAGCATGAATGTCATTGAGTAACTTTCTACATAAGTTGGCAGACCATTTTATTGAAAAGGAGATGAAAGAAGATATAATAAACCAAATAAACCCTTTCCAGATAGAATGAAAAACTTTGACAAACTTTGAAGAACTCTGCTCATCCTTCTCCCTATGTAAGAACTTTTGTGAGTTACAAATGAAAATAATAAAACTGTAAACATTGCCCTCAAGATGTGTCCCAGTAGTGCAAAATGGTTCTATAAAAATTATGGAGGAGACAATGTACCTACTGGATTAGCGTTAAGAAATTTCAATGTTTGTACTTTGTAGCTCAGCAGGCCTGGCCACTGATACAAGCAGCTGTTTGATACAAATCAATGAACTAAAGATCTATGAACATACATCAGTTTTCCTAAGCATACAAGGAAATGAAAAGTACCAAATAAGGTATGGTAGGAAAATAAAGTCTCTTTATGCAATAAACTATTAGGAACAAAAATAAAAGGCTCAGTTATTTCATTTTATTTTTAACCCCTTAATTTTCACACAGCCATAGGTAAAAGAATCCAAACCTTTTTTTTTCAAGATACGGCATTAAACAGCTCAACTGCGAAACACCTGAGGGTTAGTTCAGCCATATCGTTTGCATGGGTTCTATTTTGTAAAGAACACATCTCTTGGAGTAGTGTTTCTAACAACCAGAATTGTATGGTTTCTTGAGGCAATGTAGTAATTGAAGATTCTCCTTGACTGATATCTTCAAAGGTATCTCTTTAAAATGGGAGGNGGGGTGGGCATGGAGGAAGGCACTTGTGGGGAAGAGCACTGGGTGTTATGTGGAAACTAATTTGACAATAAACTATTTGTAAAAATAAATAAATAAATAAATAAATAAATACATATATAAATACATAAATACATAAATAAAACATTTAAAATGGGAGGTTGAGGGGCACCTGTGTGGCTCAGTCATTTAAGCCTCAAACTTAGGCTCAGGTCATGATCTTGTGGTCTGTGAATTTGAGCTCCACTTTGGCTCTGTGCTGACAGCTCAGAACCTGGAGCCTGCTTCAGATTCTATGTCTCCCTCCCTCTCTCTCTTCCTCTCCCCCACTCAAGCTCTGTCTCTCTTTGTCTCTCAGAAATGAATAAATATTCAAAAAAACTTTTAAGAGAGAATTCTCTAAAATGGGAGATTGGGATATGTGGTAAGTCTTATATGCTAAAAAACCATTATCTTCTCTTATAAAGGCATAATCTGCTTAATAACCCAAGTAACACATATTCCATTTTGAAGTAATTTCAATAACTTTTACTGCTTTTACCTAAAGTAGTAGTAATGAATTTTTCTTTACTCTGGAATTTCTATTATTAATAGTCATTTGCACAAATTACTGCATACTCTTCCATGCATAGTCAGCCCCTGGGAATAACTTTTTCTTCTCTCTTACTCAACGAGACATGTTTACTACAGGACAAAAATAGCAACAGAACATCTTTAGGCAATAGGTTTAATTCAATAAATGGATTGGTGTTAAGTATATTGTTTTCTCTTTTTTCCATTATTCCCTAGCCACACACGATAAAGGATTAGAGATGAGACAAGTCAAAGAATGAGAAACAAAGATGGAAGAAGTACAAGGAAAAAGTCTTCTGTACCATTTATTTTGCTGATTACCTACCATTGTTTTTACCTTTTCCAGGGTTATTCATGAGAATTTGCATCTGCCCAGAATCCAAATGCATAGCTTTCCCAACCTCTACTCCAGAATCAAAGTATATAAGGGGCATTTGGGTGGCTTAGTTGGTTAAGCATATGACTTTTAGTTTTGGCTCAGGTCATGCTCTTGCGGTTTTGTGAGTTTGAGTCCTACATTGGGCTCTAAACTGGCAGCATGGAGTCTGCCTGGGATCTTCTCTCTATCTCTCTCCCACTCATGCTGTCTCTGTCTCTCTCAAAATAAATAAATAAACTTAAAAAAATTTTTTAATTAAAAAAATATATAATGCTCACCCTTCAATTATTCCTATAAAATATCCTTCAATCACTCACATCCCTTCTGCCTGACCTTCTGAAGCTCCTGAAAACTGACAAGAGTAAGGGAAGGGGTTTTTGCTGAGGATCCCAATGAGTCACTGTGAGTCACAGAAACAGGCCAGGACACTCCTGCTGATCTGCTAACAACAGAGCTGCATCATATCCAAGTGAAAAATGAAAGCCTTCCTGGCCACAGAGGAAGAGTGAAAGAGGGGAAGCATCTGCACACACCAGTAGAGGAAAATACTGCTTCATCAACTAGAGGGTGGGGCTATTTCCCCGGGAGTGTTTATAAGACCACTGACATAAATGTATAAAACTTAAAGGGGGGAAGTGTGTGTAAAAAATGTCACAATGGCACAGATGAAGCCAGAACATGACTGACCTAGAAACTTTTTCTTTAATTATTTATTCACGAACATAATTTTGAAACTAACAAGCTAAAGAATAAACATTAGTGATCACAGTATCTCATTTAGTTATTTGACACTTGCCCATGCTAAAACATTCTCATTCCAAAAAAGTTAAAATTACACAAGAACGTAAAGAAAAAACATCACTAAAGGGAAAAAATAGCATATAAACATATTAATTAAGTATATTAAGATTATTGACATGCTGGTATGTTTTCTTCAGACATCTTTCTAGGCATATTTATTTTTACATTGTTGTGCCCAGATGTGTACATAAATGTGGATCCTTTCTTTCATTCACTGTTGTAACATCTAAGTTATTAACAATTCTATGAATATGTTTATGAATGAATTTAATCTTGAAATCAAGCAAAAGTAGAGACAGTGACTCATCAGTTATTTAACAAACACATATACACAACAGAAAGTTCAAAGATACATTTCCATTATTAACACTTCATCATATTGTTCTCATAAATCCTTTTCAAACTGTGGGATCTTGAGTAATTTGAAAGAAAGAAAGAGAGTTCCCTATCATTGCTTAACAACTTTTAAAAACTAACCCATGTCAAAAAACTTCAGAACTAAAAACTGTCGCAGTGACAATAATGTTAGCATGGATTCCAATCAGAGCACCTCAAATATTTACCTAAAAAATATCTCAAGAATTGGCTACTATCTTGCTTCTTTAAAAATCTAATGGAGTCAAGAGAGAATTTTTATATCAAAGCTGCCTGAAAGCCCTAAAGAGCTCTTTACAGTTAGGACCTAATACCAAATAAACACTTACTTGTTTAATGCCATTGAGTACAGAGCCCAGGAGAGTCGATCTTGACAGTTAAGACATCTTGCTGAATGACAATGTAAATTAGAAAAAATTGCTTGTTCAAAATGAACTAATATATCATTCAGCATGTTTATTGAGCAATGCTAAAGGAAAAACTGACACTTGTATGAAAGCAAGTTTCTGAAACTGTATACCTTTGGTTGAAGTACATGCACAGAATAACTAGATGTAGATATAGAGCAATACACCAATTCAAAAAAATTTTATACTATTAAGTGGTATGAATTACCTTTTGTTCCAAATTTAAGCCTAATAACTTGTGCGTTTCTCAAAAAACATAAGTTCTCTTATGTGCTTTTCCTAAAAACAAAAAAAAACTATACCTTATTTATTTATCAATTTTCATAATAGTTTGCTATAATTAATTAATGCTGATTATAAGTATTTATTAGGGTTATTATTCCCAACAAACTGTATAACCTTAAATTTTTAAAATTTTTCCTTAATACACACAGATCTTGTTACTCAAATTATTTCATCTTAGAAAAACAGAACCACACCACCTATCCCCTGAGGAAAAATATTAATATTTCACCCACACACATTTGAATTAGTAGTAGTCTGACTCATGAAGCCTACTGAGGAGCTCTCCTCTCAAGTAGTCCTTCCTAAAGAGCCAGAGAGGTTTGTTTGTTTGTTTGTTTTTTGAGCCAGAGAGGTTTCTAAATCTAGAAACCAGTGTAGCCATTTCTACAGAATTTTTGTAAAGACGCTCTCTAAGTTGATTTACATAATATCTGGGTGTTTGCCTCAAAAAATCTAATTTTGTTCATTACAATGCTCCTTTCGGCCTTCTATCTTCTTTGTATTACTAGCATTAACGAAAGGCAGAAGGTTACCCTCAGATTGAGAACATGAGGACATAGCAGCAAATTAATACTTAAAATCTCAAAGGCAAGAGACACAGAGAAGGTGAATACACTGGGGAGGGACTCACTGCCATTGGCAGCACCAAGGTGAGTTTAGGTGATGAATAGAGTCAGAATTACATAACATTGAATTACATAGGGAGAGTGTCATTCCCATTTCAATTCACTTTCAGTGCTGATTACAGCATGGAGAACATCCAAGTTTGGTGCCAGTTTTTAACACCACTCTAATAGAAGCTGTGATAAATTTAAAATGATTTGACATTCTCCTTGAATCTGGACTGGCCTTAGTGACTTCTTAACCAATAGAAAGTAACTAAGGTGTTATGAGACTTCAGAGGTTAGGTCATAAAAATCTCCCATAGTGTCCACCTAGACCTCTTTGAACACTTATTGTTGGAACCCAACTGCCATGTGTGAGAAAGACATACCACATGAAGAAGCAATGGGCATGCACTACAGTAAACAGTCCCGGAAGAAGTCTCAGCAAAGAGACTTCTATTGCCCAGCTGAACGAGAGAGAGTCATCTTGACATCCCACCCAATGAAACCTTTAGATAACTCTTCTCCCAGCTGCTGACTGAAATCGCATGAGAGATCATGAAGTGAGAACAATCAGATGACCCAAGTCAACCCACAAAACCATGAGAGGTAGTAATAAAATGTTACTTTAAGCCACTAAATTTGAGGTGAATTATTTTATAGCAACTGATAACCAGACACTTTCTGCTCTCCCTCTCCAAAATAAAAAGAGAATAAGCTCAGGTTTAGCAAGTGCACAGGCCAATACTAGAATATACAAAAAGACTGGGTTTTTAAAAAATATTTATTTATTTATTTTGAGAGCAAGCTCAAGAGTGTGAGTGGGGGAGGGACAGAGAAAGAGGAAGAGAGAGAATCCCAAGCAGGCTCCTCTCTGTCAGCGCAGAGCCCGATGTAGGGCTCAATCTCACAAACCATGAGATCGTGACCTGAGCTAAAATTAAGCCAGAGGCTTAACTGACTGAGCCACCCAGACACGCCAAAAGAGTGTTGTCTTTTCATCTCATTTATGTTTATGGCAACTGATTGTGAGTTTATTTATGGTAATATTAGAAAGAGAAACTTCATATCAATATATTTAGGTTAGACAAATTTTTTAAAGTTATCAAGTTAATTATAATTTGAGTTTGAAAGCTTAAAACAAAATACATGGCTGTGAATAACTGACATTTGGGAAACATTACACAAAGAGATGAACGTTAACAGGGAAAGATCCTAAAAGAAGAAACTAGGATCAGAAAACAGAAATCTGTTATTTTGTTTATGAAAGGTAAAATGGCAGTGTAAGATCCAGAAGTGGGTTCAGCCTATGCTTGACATGGCCTGATGTTCTCTGTTCAGATGTCACCACTTATTCCTGAGTTTTCGTCATAGAATCTGAAGGCAATTCTGACCTCTCCCACAAGGGTTGTTTGGGGACTCCATAGCACTCCCGTTCTCATATTGTTTACCCCATGTGCTCTTTAGAGGTTAAAATAGATCACAAAATTTCCACAGAAGTTTGAAAAATTATTTGTGGACATACTGTGAACAGGAAGCTCACATATGTTGTAAAGTGGCAAATAAGATCCATAAAGATTAAAGAGAAAACAGGATTAATGAAGATGAAAGAGAAAGCGGGGCGCCCGGGTGGCTCAGTCAGTTATGCGTCAGACCTCAGCTCAGGTCATGATCTCACAGTTCTGGGTTCAAGCTCTGCGTTGGGCCTTGTGCTGACAGCTCAGAGCCTGGAGCCTGCTTCAGATTCTGTGTCTTCCCCTCTCTCTCTGCCCCTCCCGTGCTCATGCTCGCTCGCTCTCTCTCTCCCTTAAAGTAAATAAACATTAAAATATATATATATATATGAGAGAGAGAAAGCAAAGACAACCCAAAAGCCATAACTGGCAGACAACACAGTTTGAATACAATGAAAGATGACCTTCAAAATAAGATTGACTTTGATTCAGAAAGTGGAATACCGAAGAAAAGAAAATGTATGTGCTTATGAAAGAAACAACTTTAAATATTATATTTTAGAGCATTTGAGACTGAGCAAAAAAATCAGGCCATTGGTTAGAAGAGAAATCAAAATGAGAAGAGATAATGGCAAAGGTCTAGGAAAGGTTTGGCTGGAGGTATGGCGGGCACAGAGGAGGTCTCAGTGAGTGGGTGAGGGAGAAAGTGAATGAGTAAGTGAGTGAATGAGTGAATGGAAAAAATTATAACTGAAGTAGAACTAGTAGACCACTAACATTAGTGATGGATGTCCTCAGGCTTTTGTAGTTACCAAAAGAGTATATGATTTCCTCTGCAAAATACATACTTAGAAGATGTGGCTACAGACTGTCCTTGGCTGTGAGTGGCTCCAACACACTAGCCTTGCATTCTCAATGTCATATTTACAATTGGACAGAATTATAAATCAAAGCATTGCTGACCTTAAGGTCCATCCCCAAATACTGGAAACTGAAAATTTTATTTATTTTTTTTATAATTTTTTTAAATGTCTTATTTATTTCTAGGAGAGAGAGAGAGACAGCGTGAGCAGGGGAGGGTCAGAGAGAGAGGGAGTCACAGACTGAAACAGGCTCCAGGCTCTGAGCTGGCAGTCAGCACAGAGCCCGATGTGGGGCCTGAACCCACGAACCGCGAGATCATGACCTCAGCGAAAGTCGGACGCTTAACAGACTAAGCCACCCAGGCGCCCCTGGAAACTGAAAGTTTTAAATCTGGGAAAGCCAAGAGTCTACTGTATTTAGTTGGGAAGAAGTTTCTTCCCAGAAGCTGAACACCAATGACTAATTAAGCAATCCACTGCCTAGAATTTAGCTATCACACCCAAAATTCAAGCTAACTGATGTTTTTAGCCAAATGATTTTTAAAACGTCCCCCAACATACTTTTATACCATATAAACAAATCCTTCACAATGCTGAAAACTTTATTTTATATTTTGTACTTTATCACTCACATATTTGCAGATTTTTTTCTAAATGCTTAAATGTTTTCAGTGTGGGAAACTGCATGTATTGTTCATAATTTTCTAGCCAGTATATTCATAAATTCATTTTTTATGAATTATTAAGATTATTAAGAATTATATCACTATTCACAAAAGTCTATCAGGAAAAGTCAAGAGAGATTCTTAATCTTTTTACTTATAAGCCACTTTTCCATGTTAAAAATAGCTATTTTATGTTCATCTCAGGATGGCCTACTGCCCTAATTTATTAAACAAATTGGTAGGAAAACTAGAGCTAGAATTTGATATTCCCTTCTCTTTATTCTATGTTCAATTCTAGATCATCACAAATTATTATGGAAACCCTAAATGTTTAATTTGTAAGTGCTCAGAATTTTCAGTCAACCACTTAAGTCCTCAGGATATGAATATTTTTCTACTTATAACCCACAAAATGAAAAGCATGTGTAACTGTGTTCCCACCTGCCCCATGGTGATTGCCAGGTCAGCACAGTGCATGGCAGTATGGCTCTGGAATCAGTCCCAGCCCTATGGTACCTTCAATAAAGAGCATAAGACCTCTGTGCCTCAGTTTCCTTGTCTGTGAAATGTTGACAATAATAGTATTGTTCATGGAGTTTTTCTGAGGACTAAACAGAGTGATATATGTAACATATTTCACATATTGCATGGCCAAGTAAGCACTATATAAATTTTAGCTGCTACTCTTATTGTTGTTGTTATTAGAATTTACCACAACCAAAAATAAATCTAAGGATGAATATATCAGAACTTCCCTCACTGTCAATACCAATGAAGATTCCAGGTGAAAAGATTTTTGTGCATTGTAATATAACTGCTTTCAATTTCCCAGCATTTAAGAAACTATCCATTATCCTGCACTTGATATCTCTATCAGTGCCCAGAATTCTATATAGAGGCTGTGCTCCTTAAATAACACAGCCCAACTGTGCTGACTGCCAGCTCGGAGCCTGGAGCCTATTTCAGAGCCTGTATCTCCCTCTCTTTGACCCTCCCCTGCTCATGCTGTCTCTCTCTCTCCTAGAAATAAAAAAATAAAAAATAAATAAAAAATAACACAGCCCAAATGCAAAGGGAAAAAATACAGAAACATAAAATATAAAGATAATAATGCAAGATTGCATAATTGTTAGATTATAAAATATCAACTACAATATTTGTAGAAATTCTGAGAAAGATCAGTGGGCCAGAGAGGTCAGTTGATATTTTGGAAAAGATAAACAATTCCTATTAGCCCTTAAACCCAAAGAAGTGCATTGCATCAATCAAAAGTACACAAGTGGGAAGAAGAGTAGAGCATGCATAAAAATTAAGTGACAAAAATGGAGAGATCTGGTTGGGAAGTATAGGTATGTTTCTCTGAGCATAAGCTAAAGGAATACTTGCGTATTCATTAAAATTTTACTTATATTTTTATTTTCAACTTTTACCTGTTTAATTAATTGCCTTTATTAGAAGCTTACATCTGTAAGGACTAAAGATGAGTACATTTTCTGCATGCCAATATTGATAATCAAGGCATACATTCTTACCACATCTAAAAGCTTTTCACCCCCCAAATGTGAAAAGGACCCCGATTAATAAAGATATCTCTTATTTTTGTCTGTCATGGGTTCCATGCCCTTTTAACACTCAACAAATGACAGATGCTTAACATAATCTGAGTGTGCCCTAAAATTCATATGTTGCAACCTGACACCCAATGTGACAGTATTTGTAGAAGATGCCTTTGAGAGGCAATTAAGACAGAATCCTCATGAATGGGACAACTGCCTTTATAAAAGAAGCCCCAAAGAGCTCCCTCTCCCTTTGTCCTGTGAGGTCATAGCAAGAAGACAGTCTTCTATGAACCAGGAATCTACCTTTCACCATATGCCAAATCTGTTGACACCTTGATCTTGGACTTCTTAGCTTACAGAACTGTGAGAAGAAAATTACTGTTGTTTGTAAACACCTAGTTTATGGTAGTCTCTTAGAGAAGCCCAAATGGACTATGGTACTTGCTATTATTCAATGTAAGCCAACTTTTCAGAAGAAATATTATCACTAGATACTAAAGGAGAAAATACAACGTCAATTTCATTTCTATATCCTTTTTCATTAAGCTGGGAAATTAAACTGCTCATAAATCAAAATACAAAGGGTTTACATGCTTTGGTTTGCAATGAACATTAGATTGGCTTACAGATAATGCTGGATATTCTTCCACTTTTGGAAAACGACTGTAAGAAATTTATAGAAAATATGTCAACTTATATATACAATATATAGATGTATATATTCTTCCAGAGGACACAAGACCATAGCAGGTGTATCTTTTGATATTATATACTGTCCATAATAACTATATGGGTTTTTTTGTGTTTTTTTTTATTTTTTTTTATTTATTTCCAGGAGAGAGAGACAGCGTGAGCAGGGGAGGGTCAGAGAGAGAGGGAGTCACAGACTGAAACAGGCTCCAGGCTCTGAGCTGGCAGTCAGCACAGAGCCCGACACGGGGCTCAAACCCACGAACCACGAGATCATGACCTAAGCGAAAGTCGGACGCTTAACCGACTAAGCCACCCAGGCGCCCCCATAATAACTATAATAATTTGAACATGCATAAGCTATGTGAGCAACTTTAGATACTTTATCATATTTTATTGTATATTTTCTCTACCTTATAATCATTTCATTGATTTCAATTAGTTAGCAGAAATGTTACAAGAAAGTGAAGCAGCCATTTGGTTAATAATAATTTTTAAAAAGATAAGGATACTGCTTCAGGAGCTAGAAAAATAGTGATAATTTCCAATTCCAAGAAAGAAATCTCAGTATTCCTCTGGTGGACTGTCCTCGGCCTGTCACTGATGCAGCACCTCATTCTAGAGTATGCTATCCAAAACAGTGTGGAGATTCCTCAAAAAATTAACAATAGAACTCCCCTAGGACCCAGCAATAGTACTGCTAGGAATTTACCCAAGGGATACAGGAGTGCTGATGCATAGGGACACATGTACCCCGGTGTTCATAGCAGCACTTTCAACAATAGCCAAATCATGGACAGAGTCTAAATGTCCATCAGCTGATGAATGGATCCAGAAGATGTGGTTCATCTATACAATTGAATACTACATGGCAATGAGAAAGAATGAAATCTGGCTATTTGTAGCAACATGGATGGAACTCGAGGGTTTTATGCTGAGCGAAATAAGTCAGGCAGAGAAGGACAGATACCATATGTTTTCACTTATAAGTGGAACAGAAGAAACTTCACAGAGGACCATGGGGGAGAAGAAGGGGAAAAAATAGTGGGGGAGAGAAAGGGAGGAAAACCATGAGAGACTCTTGAAAAGCTGAAACAAACTGAGGACTGATGGGTTTGGGGGAGAGGGGAAGGGGGGTGATGGGCATGGAGGAGGGCACTTGTTGGGATGAGCACTGGGTGTTATATGGAAACCAACCTGACAATAAATTATAAAAAAATAAAATTAAAAAATAGAGTATGCTATCCGTTTTCCTCATGTTTCACAAACCACTCAACATAAAAAGCACTAACAGGAACAATGACACAAACGAGCCTCCCAGGGAGCATTCTGAGAGAATCAGTTGAACGGCTGTCTCTAGGACACTACCCTAATGGAATAGCTGTACTATTCTCAACAGCAATGTACTTAATATATCACATTCAAAAGTATAATTTGAGAGACCAATAACAAATTTTGAATTACAGAACCAAAAAGGCCAAAGAATAAACAAGAACCCAGTTGTTATTAACTTTGTGTCAAGGGATGGCATATATTATCTTAATTAGTCATCACAATGATCTTATAATATCCTCATTTTATACATGAGGAAATTAAAATATGGAGAGGTTAAAGAGCTTCCCTACAATAATTAAACTAGTAAATTATGTGGCCAAGATTCAAACCTAAGCAATTTAACTTAAGAACTTACATTTTTTCTTCTAGTGACTTAACATAATAAAAGTTTATTTCTCATCTATGCTGCAAGTCTAATAAAGGTCATGAGGGAAGCTCTGTTCTTCATAGTTTCTCAGAGAATTAGGTAAGCAGGAGGTATACAGAAAATAGACACATATTTCCTCACTCAGGAAAGCAGGAAAAGGAAATCTGACAGATCTCACACCAGCTCCTAAAACTTCCTCCAGGAAAGAACATAAGTTATTTCCTCTCATTTCATTGGTCATCACAAGACATGTGGCTATGCCAAACTTTAAAGGGATGGGAAATGCAGTATTTACCATGTGCCAAAAAGGCAGAAAGCCAAAATATTTCAGAACAGGACTAATGACAACCGTAAAGGGAGTTAATGAATAAAGATTTCAAAGACAAATGGAATAATGTTAGAATTGGTGAGAAGGTGGAGCCTCCAAGAATGACCTCAATACTTTTGAGTTATGTTGAAATACTGTTATGACAAATGGCATGTGGAGGAAATGAGCCAAGGGGGAAAAACTATGCTTTGATAGAAAACTATACATTGTCTAGAAAATACCCCCTGGATTTATTTAACAATTCTGTAAGTTGCAGATAACTGCAATGGAAAAATGATTCTTGTCAATAGACTTGTAAATTCTGTCTTGTCCAGCAGAGGTTAAATTGACTTATCTCCCTCATGGTACAAAAAGCTAGTTTTGCATCCATTTGCACATTCATTTCAATATTCTTGATCTACAAATGTGTCTGATATTTAGATTCTTCCCTAAATGGTTATAGAATCTTCCTGGCTTCCTCATAATGAGTTAAAGAAAATCAGCACTCAAACTCGTATATCTGCATGAGAGTCATGATTTTACCTTTTTAAAAATTCTTTTAACTAAGCTTCTGCACAGCCAAGGAAACAACCCAGAAAATTAATAGGCAACCAACGGAATGGGAAAAGATAGTTGCAAATGACATATCAGATAAAGGGTTAATATCCAGAATATATAAGGAACTCATCAAACTACACGCCCGAAACACAAACAACCCAGTGAAGAAATGGGCAGAAGATATGAACAGACACTTCTCCAAAGAGGACATCCAGATGGCCAACAGACACATGAAACGATGTTCAGCATCCCTCCTCATCAGGGAAATACAAATCAAAACCACACTGAGATACCACCTCACGCCAGTCAGAGTGGCTAAAATGAGCAAATCAGAGAACTCTAGATGCTGGCGAGGATGTGGAGAAACGGGCACCCTCCTACACTGTTGGTGGGAATGTAAACTGGTACAGCCCATCTGGAAAACAGTGTGGAGGTTCCTCAGGAAACTAACAATAGAACTCCCGTATGACCCAGCAATAGCACTGCTAGGAATTTACCCAAGGGATACAGAAATGCTGATGCATAGGAGCACATGTACCCCAATGTTCATAGCAGCACTCTCCACAATAGCTAAAACATGGAAAGAGCCTAAGTGTCCATCAACAGATGAATGGATCAAGAAGATGTGGTTTATCTATACCATGGAATACTACATGGCAATGAGAAACAATGAAATCTGGCCATGTGTAGCAACATGGATGGACCTTGAGGGTGTTATGCTGAGCGAAATAAGTCAGGCAGAGAAGGACAAATATCATATGTTTGCACGTATAGGAGGATTAGGAGGAACTTGACGGAGGAACAAGGGGGAGAAGAAGGGCGGAAATGGTGGGGGAAAGGGAGAGAGGCAAAC
Source organism: Crocuta crocuta (assembly GCF_008692635.1). Classification (NCBI taxonomy): domain Eukaryota; kingdom Metazoa; phylum Chordata; class Mammalia; order Carnivora; family Hyaenidae; genus Crocuta; species Crocuta crocuta. The sequence continues at coordinate 2,538,249 of NW_027533010.1, read as the reverse complement.
CATGAGAGACTCTTGAATGCTGACAAAAACTGAGGACTGATGGATGTGGGGGGAGGGGGGGATGGGCATGGAGGAGGACACTTGTGGGGATGAGCACTGAGTGTTATGTGGAAACTAATTTGACAATAAACTATTAAAAAAAAAATAAAAAAAATAAAAATTCTTTTAACTAAACCAATTATCTTTATAATAAACTTTAATTTCCAAAACAGTTTTATAGAAAATTATGAAGACAGTACAGAGTTCCCATATATCCCACAGTCAATTTCATCAATTAATATCTTACATCAGAATGGTACAATTTTTTACAGTTAATGAAAATTACTGATACATTATTACTAACTAAAGTCCATACTTTATTCATTTCTTTGTTCACCATAGCCTCTTTTCTTTTCTAGAACCCCATATAGAATACTACATTACATTTAATATCAAGTCTCCTTAGGCTCCTCCTGGCTGTGATACTTTCTCAGACATCCTTGTTTTTGATGGCATTGAGAGCTTCGAGGAGTACTAGTCAAGTGTTTTGTAAATTGCCCTTCAATTGGGATCTGACTGATATTTTTCTCATACTCAGACTGGAGGTACAGGTTTTGAGAAGGAAGATTACAGAAGCAAAGTACCATTTTTATCACATCATATAAAAAATACATCTTATCAAGTGACTTATCACTGTTGATGTTGACCTTGATCACTTGGCTAATATTTTCTAGGTCTCTTCATTATAAAATCACTTTTACCCTCCTTTCCGTACTGTTCTCTTGATATCAATATGGACTCATAGATATTGATATTATGGATTATACTACTTTCTTTTCTTTTGTTGCTCAAACAGTTCTAGCTTGGCAACTGGGGGTCTCTCAGCTGGCTCCTGTGTCTCTTTGATATAAACCATCCTTGTGGGTTTGTTTTTTGTTGCTCTTTTGGGATTTTTTTGCCACTTGTTTTTTGTTGTTGTCATTATGTTTTGTTTTGTTTTGTTCTGTTTTGTTTTGTTTTCAGCACTTCCTTACTTTGTGGTGCTACAAGATGCTTACAGGCCTCCCTTGTATACCTCTTGCCCAGTCCCAGAATCATCCATCTCTCTAAAGAACCCTGGCTCCTTTTATTGGAGAATGGTATTAGAAACCAAGATCTGGCAGTAGGTGTACATGTTCCTACCAGAGTGTCATTGTTTCTAGGTATCCTCAGCTGTCAGAGCAAGGAGATACAAGGATACAAGCGCATAAACTAACCCACAGGAATGTATACATATCTATAAATATTACTATATGTATCCTCTTTATCTACACTAAGCTAAACATGAGTTCCTACTGAAATCTCCAACCTTCATCCATTAGCTTCCTAATTATTCAAATTATTCTAGATCTATACACTCATTTCCAAAGTTATTTTGGTCAGCACCCTGTTTCATCACTCCCTTCAGTGAAATTGTTTTATACACTTGTAATACAGTTAGATTGTTTTGTCACATTCTGCATTCAATCCTGGGGTGCCCTGATCTCCTAAGTGATTTTCTTCACAAATTAAGGTTCACTCTTTGTGCCATAAATTTTTATAGGTTTTATCAAATACACAGCATCATGTATCCACAATTACAGTATCATACAAAATAGTTTCACCAGCCTAAAAAATCGACTGTGCTTCACCTATTCAATCCTGAGCCCTTCCCTGCTAGAAACCATTGATAGTGTCACCTTCACTATAATTCCACCTTTTCCAGAATGTTGTATAATTGGAATCATGTAGTAGGTAGCCTTTTATCCACCAATATGCATTAAGGACTAATCCATGTCTTTTTGTGGCTTGATAACTCACTTTTTATCATTGAATAATATTTCATTGTACAGATATACCAGTTTGTTTATCCATTCACCAGTTGGACAAGTTGGTTGACTCCAGTTTTTGGTGATTATTATTAACACTACCATAAACATTTACATGTAGGATGTTATGTAGACATAAGTTTTCAAATCAGTCTGGTAAATGCCTAGGAGTGTAATTACGGGATTGCATGATAAGACTATTTTTAGCTTTGGAAGACACTGCCAGACTGTCTCCCACCAGCAATGAATGAGAGTTACTGCTGTTCCACATCCTTGCCAGCAATCAGTATTGTCAGTTTTTTGGGGGGGTTTTGCCATTCTAAAATATGTGTAGTGGTATCATATTGTTGCTTTAACTTGCAATTCCCTTATGACAAATGACTTTGAGCATCTTCTCATATGCTAATTTGTCATCTGTATATCTTCTTTAGTGAAGTATCTGTTCAGCAATAGCTTTTTAGTATAAATTATTTTCCTGGGCACAGAGTATCAGAGTCCACGCTTGATCTTCCCTTCACTCTAGTTTTGGGCAGTATTTAATACACGGTTTTAATTGGCCTTTTTGAATTCAATAGTTATTGAATAATAACTATTATTCTTCCCGTCCTCTAAGCTGCTTCAGCTGGTGATGATAATAAAGATGACAATCTGTTATGACAACGATGATGTTAATATGTTTTGAATGCTAGGTGTGTGCCAGATAACTCTGAGTATAACACGTGGATTATTTCACTTATTCTTCATAACAACTCTTAAAGGTAGACACTATCAGTATCCCTGTCCCATAAGTTAGGAAATTGAGACTTAAGGAACATTAAGAAACTTACCCACATTTATAGTTAGTAGGCAATTTGAGACACTATATGAATCCAGAGAGGTTGAGTCCAAAGTCTGTGATCTTAACTGCTATGGAATATTCATTCCACCTAGAAACTAATGGCTAAAAAGCTAGAACCAATTTCTATTTGCTCACAGATCTTAAAATACTTCACTTGAGAAACGAAATCAGTTATTTTTGAAAACTATTTTTAAAATCATCACTACCTATGAAACAGGAATGAAACAACCACTCATCTCCATAAACAACTGATGAATAATCAAAAGAATGTATCTTAATGCTAGAAATGTACTGCTACTGAGTCAGATGCAGAGAGGCACAGTCAGTGCCTCAGAGATGTCATGCTTAGCACAAAGAAGGTTTTAACATTTCCAAGTCACAGCAATTATATGAACACAAGCAGCACAGACTTATGTCTATGAGGTTCCTCAGCTATAGCAACTAAAGCTGTTATATTGTTTGATACTAATTTAGCTATTTCTCCATTGTCCTCTGAAAAACCTTATGCTAATTCTAGAAATTACAGCAACTAAGATACCTCAGAAAATGTCACTGGCAAAAGAATGACTTGTCAATATCTCCCAGCCTCCTCACCATCAAGCCCCTCTAGGCATATGAGTTGGAGCTTTGACTTGAAGGAAAAATTGCCCCCTTATCAGACACAAGGAAGGTATCAGCACCTCATGGAAGTGAATGCTTCTGGGCTGGAAATCAATATGATGCTGTCTGAAATCCTCCTTGAGGATTAGTCAGCCACTTCTGTGAAAGACGCACATGCTGTGAAGAAGAAAGATGCTCTACCTTCCTCTACTTAGCATTTCAGCACCACTTAACTAGGCACTTCAGGTCCTCCCATCACCAGGACTTATTTTCCTTTTTTTAAACTCCTTCTAGAAAGTAAAATTTTGAGTTTGGGCGAAAACTTCCCTGTATGCACAGAGTTCTTGGAAAGAGTGTCTTCTGACTATTTCTCATTTTTATTTCATCCTTGTCACTTAAAATCTCTCCTGAACTCATTCTCCATTTACATATGGTCAGGAAGTAAGATTTAGACTCCTTGGCTTTCTGTAAAATGGGATTGTGTACATGCAAATCCTGCTGCTTTCTACTGCATTGTTGAGGCTGTCATGACTTTTCTTCACTGGATAATCCTTAATCATGTGAATCATCATTGCTTCCAAACATTAAAAAAAAAAACTTAGCAGATTAGTTGGAGATTAAACTCCTTCTGAGCTCCAAGTTTATTAATCACTTCAATCTCATTAAAAAGATAGGACTGTTCTTACCTGAACTGCAGGATAAGGAGTGCAACCAAAACAAGAATTCAGGATCTCTGGAACTCTAAATGGTATTTTGGCTCCTCAGGAAGAGGTCCATGTCCCAACAATGTTTTCAACAAATGCTCCTTTATCCAACTCTTACTTCCAACAAGATGCATCACATTCCGGGTGACTTTAGGATGAAACAACAAGTTGTGCTCAGCCACTGTGCTGCTTCTCCAACACACCAGACACTACACCAGGGCCCGTGGTTCACTTACAACAAGTGGTGCTTCCTGGAATCGTACAGTCATTGACTTACATCGCGACCCTATCTGTACTGTACAAGTGAGCTGAGAGCAAGAATGGCCCCTTTCATCTCTATCCCCTGCACAGAGTTAGTACTCAGTATCTTTTGAATTAACTGACTTAGGAAGTCACCCTGAGACACACAGGGTTCTCATTCGCTAAATCTGTTTCACAATATTTCTTTCATGTGCTGAGAACATATGTCAACATAAAAATATAATACAAAAGCAAATAGGACCTATGCATTTGCACAAAGATATAAATCAGATATTTTATTCACTTTTCTTTTTTTCCTTATACCCCATTCACAAAGTTCATAATTTATTCTCAAATGCTTTAACATTATGAATGTGTGAATTAACTGAAGCTAAAGTGTTTCCAGTTACCCTGAATCAGGGACTTACACTCCTGGGAAGGTTAGCTAACATTAAATCAGAAAGGCCACACCATCAGTGGCTACCACAAATACTTCCAATCTCTTTATATCTGGCTATAAGCGGAGGCTTTACTAATTAGCATAATGAATGTTAGAAATGAGTTTTCATAAGAACAATGGCTTATTACTTAGTGTAAGCGGTGTTAAAATGGAATGTCACTGGCAAAATTTGTGATATTCAAGATATATGAATGAGTTAGAAAATACTAGAGACACTCTCCACCCTTGCATGAAAAGGGCATAGAACCTAGAAGACTCTTCACCTCCACCCTTCAAGATGGCATTGAAGACTGATCCCTGAAAAATACTGTGTTCAGCCATAGATTTTAAAGATTCTGGAAAAGAGTTAACTGAATCCTGCCCCTAGAATATTGTCTTTTTTGCATTGAGTAAATGTGTGGACAAAGCATTTCTTTCCTGATTTCTTGCAACTTCATCAACAAGTTTAACAAGTTATCTAATAAGTGTTTATCTATAAGTTGTGTGTGTGATGGAATTTGTTCAAGTCTTACTTTCATTGTAACCTAGTAAGGTAGTGTAGGAGAGAAGCTACCATTTGCCCATCCTTAACTACTGGAGCTGCTATCTATCAAAAAGGACCTGGGGCACCTGGGTGGCTCATTTGGTTAAGCGTCTGACTCTTGGTTTCACACTCAGGTCATGATCTCACGGTTTGTGGGATCAAGCTCAAGTCAGGCTCTGTGCTTACAGCAAACTCTAAATAAATAAATACATTAATACATGAATATATAAACACATAAATAAACCCAATAGTCCTACGTAACACAACTGGCTTATGTCACTTTGCAACACCCCTGTAAACTGGTTGTTGTCTCTTGCTTCTTATATTTCACTTGCACTTTATCCTAAGAAAGTTTTAACTATGAAGCAGTCTTTTCTACGGCTAAATATCATGGATGGAGAACATAATTAGCAACCTCATTAGGGTGTGGGACTCTAACTTGGCAACCTGGTACTTGAAGAACCAAATATGATTAAATATACATGAAGACCTCTCCAGTCTTCACAAGACATTTTTTGCCTAGTAACCAAAAGCTAACTTTGCCTCCAGAAGGAAAGAGTGGGGCAGATCCATGAAGTCACACCACAGGGAAAGCTGTTCACTTCCTATCCTTTAGGCTAAAATGCACAGTTTCAGCTTTGCTTCCATCGTTTCACCTCAAAGTGTTTGAGCCTACATTGTTGAAATCAAAGGACCTTTCCCAAACCAAAATCAAAATGTCCAGGAAAAAAGAGAAAGATTTTAATATTCCTGTCTAATCAGAAAACCAACTTGATTGTTCAGACAGTACCCTCTTCTTCAATATCACACTCCATGTGATAGCAAGGGAATGAATATAGCTTCAATATTCCCTGTAACAGTGTTCAATGGTGCCTCTCAAATTTATTTTTAATGAGGCTCCTAAAGGCTCTGGTATTAGGAAATAACCCTGGAACTGTTAAGATGTATGAAGTTGTAACACCTCTCTCCATTTTCTTCAAAAGCATAACTTTCCAGAGATCGCTATGTATGTAAGGAATGCATTCTAGCGGGGTCTGGAATGCTTCTCTGTGTGTACTGGCAGGAACTCAGAGGCAGCAGATAGTAGAGCCTGAGACAAAGGCACAGGCTATGTTACAGGTCATTGAGCAAATGCCCAATGTTTTACTGAAAACTACTCCTGACCTGTTGTCTCAATCAACATTATATTCCAAGAGTGCTCAGATACCAGATTCAGGACATTTTGCATTCCATACAAATTAAGTAGGATGTTAAAGAAAGAAGAGGAGGAAGAGGGACATGATCAAGAATAACAGGAATTCCCACATGTTGCCTACCTATACTCATGATCCCTGCAAACACTGGATGAGCTTCAAAAGGCAAATAAAATATACTATGTCATACAGTTCTAAATTGTATTTAAACTTTTATCACATCAAAGACAACCTGATTTTTTTCCATTCTTGACAAAAATTTGATTTTTGGATATTCTCTCAAAAGTTTCCCTTTTCCAAATTGCTAAGTTATAATTAATAAGATCACTGAATCAATACCACAAATATGTGTTCTTGGGTCTTTCAAATAAGATGCACTGTACCTAAGATATCAACATTCTTGATTATGATTTATTTTACAATGTGCACAAACTTTGTTTTATGAACGCCATGTCCATTAATTTTACATCAAAATGTAAAGCTTTTATTTCTGGGTTGTCTTTATTCTAGCCTCTCTTACAGTTTTGCAGACCAACAATGAAGACATAAAGTTACTAAGTTACTGGACTTAAAAGTAAACACCAAGAGTAATGCATATTACATTGAACACAAAGCTATTTACTTCTCTAGTAATTTACTTCAGCATATTTGAGTCAGCAGAAAAGATTTAGAAATTAACAGTGAATTAAGCTGGAATTCAAGTTTAAGAGAATTTAAGGGGATTTTTCCAGGTTACTGAAAAGAAAGAAATATGGTTCAATATCAGGTCTATTGAAACAAAGAGATGAAGACTCTGTTTCCAAGTAATTGCCATCAAATAGAGAAGAGACAGACATGTAGTGATAAACAGAATAAAATAAGTTATGTGGCAAGTTTATTTAAAAAAAAAAACTGAAAGGGCAAGACAAGGAATATTGGTGGGGTAGAGGAAGGGCTTGGGAAAGGCCTTTGGACAAAGGGAATAAAGTAAAGCTGACATTTATTGAGAGCCTTCTAACTGCTGCCCATGGTCCACTTGAATTTTGAAACAGTTGTCTGAGTATAATGCAGCTGTACATAGAATGGAGGTGAGGATTACAGAATGTAAATGCTTAGCTGTCTTCAGCTAGAGATCATGCAGCTAGGGAAGAACAGAACAGAATAGAACCTGAATGTGAATGGTTCCAAATTCATGTTCTTTTGACTAAAAACTTTGTTTCCTGAAAAGATTTACTAATCACTTTATATACATTAACCCACTAACCCAATTTAATCCTCACCTAAAACGCTGTGCAATAGGCATTATTAAAGCCCTTTTAACAAATGAGGACCTGACCAAATCTCTATACTTTGGTTAAAGACCAGGATTCAAACACAGGTCTGTTTCACTTTGACCTGAAGATGAGCTTGAAAGCTACTAGAACTACAGGAGGTGGAGATGGAAGGAAGTGTACAAACAGAGCTGCCTTCTCATTTCCCCATACTGATGCCTGGAGGTCTCAGTATGTGCAAAGACAGAATTAAAGATCTACTTGATTTTCCATTTTCCCAAAGAACATTTACTACATCATATGACCCTTATTAAAGGGCAGACAGTATAAACTTTATAAGCTGACTGCTACCAGCACAACATTTCCCTAGAGAACTCCACTCTCCAAAATTCCAGGCCACCATCCAAAATTCCAAATATCCTCTCAGAGAGGCAACTTTGAGGTAAACAGATCCCATTCTCAGAGAGTAAGTGAGGAGCCTCTGGCCATGACTCAGGAGATGAGGCACTGCCTTGATTCATCTCTGTAAAGCCTGCTCATGGGGCTTCCCCAGGGCCATGAGTAGGAAGTGGGCCAGGAAGGAATCAACAACTGCCACCCACAGATGTACATGTAAGTGCCTAGGGACACCTAGGGAAGGTCCTCAGAACACAGAGCCAGGCCTCTATGTTGGAGCAAATCTCAGCTCTTCCAGGCACAAAATTTTCACTGCCCACTGATGTTCCTTGGCAAAAAAGAACTCAGGAATGAGCTTTTAATAACATTCTCTCAAGCCAGAATGGGTGACAAAGGTTTTTTTCAGCTATATATGGAAACATGTCTTGGCTCTGCCAAGTACCTAAAGGAGACTCTAATTCTTCTCTGACGTATGAATCATGATCTAAACAGCAAATTCCAAGCTCAAAACAGTTTCCAAGGGTAGAAAAGGGAGATCACTTATCCAAATGTGTGCATACCTTCTGGAATAGAAACAGTGGGAAACTGAATGCCACATTAATCCTAGAAGAGTAGAGATGAGAGAAATAGCAAATTTCTCATGTTTGACTTTTTTTAAGTGAGTATACTTTTCTATAACTTTACAGACCCTTAAATGACCACTATCTTCACTCTTGAAATAAAGCGGTCAAGTATTTTTCCACACTGAGATAAATTGTTAGGATAGTGATAAGTGATCTTTCATTCAACAAAGTGTAACATATTTTACATACATTTTCTATCTTTAAATCTAATTGTTTTCCTAAATATAACGGAGTATAGTAAAATAGAAAAGCACATATTTCAGAAAAGAATATCACCTCTTCTACACTGCAAACATAGAGATTTTTTAAAAGAGTTATGATATTTAATGTCAGTAGATGAGAATAATCAAGAAATGCTTGTTCCCTTTACTAATCAAGTTTAAGATATTTAATTAACATTCATGTTTTAGCTGGCTTGGTAAGAAGATATGTTACAAAGTATGGCTATTTTGAACATGTTAAATGAGGAACTGGTAACCTTGAACCCAAGGAAGAGGACATTTGAGAATAAATTTCTTCTGAGGTATGGAAAAGAAAGTGGACTTGTTACAAATAGCTCCAAAAGCAGAGAGAGGATTACTGGATAGATGTTAGGAACAAGGCAGTTTTGGCATCAGTATAAGGAAGGGCTTCTGAATTATTTTAGTTGTTCAAAGACAGAAGTGGTCATTGATTCTCTATTGCTAGAAATATCTAAGCAAAAGTTGATAAGAATCTGTCAGGGAGTCTTTAATATATTTAGCAATAAAGAATAAACTCTTATTCCAACTTTGGTCAGCTCTAATATTTCAGTTGTTCTTTCTTATCTCCAAATGGATGTCTCATGGGTTGCTCAAATTCTCAATCCAAAACTGAAGCATCATTTTTCTCTCCTAAACACATGCCTATTTTTGCTATCTCAGTAAATGGCACCATCATTCTTCCATTGAACTAGCCCCAAACCTAAGCTACATCCTATGCACATCCCTCTTCCTCATCCCAAACATATCATCACTCCCCAAGCTCTATCTATTCTCCCTCCCAAACATCTCTTCCATCAATGATATGTTAAAACAGATGATCTTCTTGTATTAGAGCAGTGACTCTCATCCTTAGCTTCTCATTAGACTCACCCAGAGGGCTTTTAAAAGTGTAATATGATTTTTTAAATGTAATATGATTTTAATTTGCCCAGACTATACCTCAGAGCAGTTAAATCAAAATCACTGTGGGATTGACCAGGCATTAGTATTTTTAAACCTCAGGTGATTCCAATATGCAGCCAGAACTGAGAATCACTGATAAAGAGGCAAGGAGGCCAGACAGGAAGGTATTAAAGTAATTGAAATATGAAATGATAGTCTAGGGAAGTTGCAGTTGGGATGGCAATCTGAAAAAATATTTTGAGGTAACTGAAAGAGACATTGGAGAATGGTGCCAATCTCTCATGGCAAAACTCCAGTTCTCTTCAGCCCATGCAATGGTCAGAGATATAACCCATCAACCAATCACCTCACAGAGGGGACCAGGCAAGGATAGGTGGATGAATTAGCTCAAATTTTTCACTAGCCCTGAAAATAACCTACAGTGAACCAGATAAATTATCTACAGATGTACACCCAAAAAGAAAGAAAGAAAGAAAGAAAGAAAGAAAGAAAGAAAGAAAGAAAAGAAAAGAAAAGAAAAGAAAAGAAAAGAAAAGAAAAGAAAAGAAAAGAAAAGAAAAGAAAAGAAACAGAGCATTTGTATAAGCAGATTGAAAAATGCTTTCATACAGTCACCAAAGACATGCCCTGAAAAATTAGATTCTGGAAATGTTTTAGGTACCTAGGAAGCAAGGAAATGTATCCATTAAAACCATTTTAATAGCAAATATTCACATATATTTTTCACAAATAGAACTAGCTATGTTTTTGAATGTTGACCAAATATTATACTTGAGATTGACCCTTTATCATTACATGCCACAAAAACAAAATTTTTTATTAAAAAAATTTCTCCAAGTTCTATAACTTGGAAAAGTCATGGTACTATCATATGCATTTAGTTCAAAGATAAAATCACTGTCAGACTAAATAGGCCTTGCCATTCCTAGAAACAGCCCTGATTTACCAAAGCAATTTCCTCAGGAAGGGGGTAGGAGTAGACAGCCACTAAACTCCTACACTTGTCTGTCAGCCCGTGACGTTCTCAGCTCTGGCGGGAGAAAACCCAAGATTTGGCCATGAAATGAATTAAAATTAAATAATGTAGAGACTCTACTCTGGCTCCCTGGACCAGCATATTGCCAAGAATAAACCCAAAGAGAAATGTACAACTATTCACTAAGCAAGATTTGGCTATCTTCTTCTCAACTTTCTAACACAAGAGAAATTAAATAAAACCATCTTAGAATGACTATTTAAACACTACAAGAAGGATATAAATATAGGGGTAAAATCATGAAGAAAAACAAGGTAATAAAAAACCCAAAATTCAGGCAGGCGAATACTACTAGGATGGAGAGAAAAAAGGAAGGGACTGGGAAGGGGCACACAGAGAGCTTCAAAGGAAATGGTAATGTCCTCTTCCATAAATTGACTTTATGATAGTAACACAGATGTTCATTTTATTGTTATTCTTTACACCTTCTATATATCCAATGAATATTCTTTTGTAACTATTTAATAAGTAAAACCATTTTTTAAATTTTTAATGGAGTAGAAAGGAAGATGTCTGATTTCTGCCCCAATTCTACCACTGTGTGACCTTTAGCCAGACATTTCAGGGATTTAGTAAAATACAGTCATGGGACTAGAGCAACAGTCACCAAACTATAACTCACCACCTACTTTGATAAAAAAGATTTATTAGAAAATAACTAAGCCCATTTGTCTGCATATTGCCTGTGGTTGCTTTTGCGTTAAAACAGTAGCTAATGTTAAGTACTTGGAATAGACACCACACAGCCTATAAATCCTAAAATATTTGCTATCTGGTCCTTTAAGAAAAGATTCCCAAACATGAATTAGAGAAATATTATGACTTCTCCTAACAAATAAAGACCAATACTAAGAAAAAAATATATAGTTTCAAAACATGATAACATCAGTTGGCCCATTAATTAATGAAAATTTCTTTTGGGTACTTTCCATGAATGGTTTGTTTAGAGTAACTGTCCCACAGCCTATAAAATCTCATGAAACTTGTCTACAGATTTTAGACACAAATTTGTATAAAATACAGTTTCCTCTAGATCAATAGTAACAAAACAGCAGCATCAACAATCTTCTTCCCTGGATGCTAAGATCTGTCTCTTAAATGAAATCTCGTAACTGAAATCCTGATTAGGAAATCTCAGGACCTAAAACATCCACTCCACTACAAAGAGTCTTGGCTTACTTAGAATCACAGAGGTTCAATCCTAGGACTCAACCTCATGTTTCCCCATATGATGGCCCATGGAATATCTCAAGGAGACTTTCAGTCTCTTAGCACATACATGCATGCATGTAGAAAGGCTTAGCATTTGCCGTTTTTAAATGACAAGGGTGGTACATCCACTCTGCTCTTAATCCCAGTAAGTTCCCTTTCATATTTGTACAAATAGTTCTTTAGTCTATAAAACTACTGGAGAATTGCCTCTGCCAGAAATAAAAAAGAGAGATAGACTGTCTACCAAAACTTATTCCTCTATAACCTTAACTCTTTGTTTTCTTCCAAGCTCTCCTGTGATGCCAGTGATGCAACATTGCACCCACACTTGAGACTGAGAGCTGTCAACCCCAAACTTGCCATGCAGCCTAATGTCCAAGAAATACTGATGTCATCACCCCATCCTTGGATGATTAAGTGGCATGAATGACCACAAATCATTTTAAATGTCTAACTTCCAACTATGTGAAACCCTTGAAATTAATCAAAACTAAGACATTGTTTGGAACTATCCATTTCAGAGTCTCTAGATCCATAAGAGTATGAGACCCAGAGTTCTCTTCCTTGGTTGTACCAGGATAGCTAGATACCAGGCCTACAAAAACAATGTGATAATAAAGAAAATGGGGCTACTTAGTGGACCACAGTAGTCCCTTGAGCCACAGCCTGGAGGCTGTCCTTATTTAACACACAGTGCTTCTGTTGCAGTGTTTCAGTTGAAAGCAATAAATCTCCTTTGTTTTCCTTTAAAAAGAGATATTTATAAGGGTTCATCTGATATCTTTTATAGCCTGAATTATCACGTCCTCAGATCAAAGTTACTTGATGAGAAATGCTTAACTTAGAAAATTATTTTTGGTATATAGGTCTTTGGGGGATTTTGGATTTTGCCAAGAAAGAATACTTGAAGTTGAAATCATAAAACCTGGATTCTAGTTTCCTATATAATCGGTCTCCTTGGACAAAGCCATAATCCCTCAAGACATGCCTCTGAAGTAAAGTTCTTGGAATTAATGAATCTGAAGATAATTCCATCCCCCTCCTTCTCAACAGATGACCTTGCCCTCTAATCTAATGAGGGTGAAGCTATGAAAGATTTCCTCTACTCTTCTACTTCAAATTGCTCTTAAGATTCACCCAGTAGGTCTTTGTTTCTCTCTCTAAATTGAAAGTATCCTTCTTTCTTGTCACAGGTAAACTTTCCACCCTGGCTCTTGACTTCATCTTCTTCTGACTCCTGTGGAATACTGCTGTTGCCTTAACACGACCCATAATTTTCCACTTCCATGCCTCTGCTCATATAGATTGCCAATTCATTCATCAGAAAATCTTATTCAAGATCCAACACACCACTGCCTGCCTTTTCCCTTTTCTAAATCTTGCCTAGAATGAATCTCTGTGTCTTATGCAACTCATCAACTTTTATTTTATTCATTTATTTTAGTATGAATAAATTGTATATTTGCCTTATCTTTTCTGCTAGATTATAAACTTATTTCTTACTCAACTGTGTATACCTTATAACATCTCACATGTAATAAGCATTCAACCTGTGCTGACTGAAGAATGATGAGTAAAATAGATGGAAAGTCTCCTCATGTACAGTTTCTAGATTCTGATTAGGAAAAGCTTAATTACTACAGTCTGTAACTCCTACCATGAATGGCATACTCTTTAGAAACATGTATCTTTATTATTAGGTAAATTACCTTCCAGTCACAGATTGTCCCAGAGACATCACATCTGAATGCATATGAACCCAATCTATTTTTCTGTTTCTCTAGTTAGAGAATGTTTTCCAAACTTCCAGCTGAAAAAGTGGAGTAAAAGAGAGGTTGGCAATGCACAGCTAAAAAAGAAGAAGAAGAAGAATGTTTATAATCTTTGAAGAAAAATCATTGTAGATGTGAAAACTTTGAATGTGGGGACAGGATATAAATTTCAATCAACTTTCTCTTGCACTTTCAAACAAGCATCCTTCAGCCTCTAGGTTTTACTGGTTGTTGGAAATTAAATATTTCTCTTGTTTTGAAAAAAGTTATCTGTGGCAGTCTTTTTACTTTGTAAGCAACCAATAAATATTAGTTGGGTGAGAAATAAAAACTTACCAATAAAAGCACAGGAGACTAAGAGGTAGTAATAAAAACTGAAATGAGACACCAATTGCTCAATTTATCTTGCCCAGATTCTTCAGAGATTTCGTATAAGGCTAAGTCAGACAATGATCCCAAGATCCAAGGACTGTTTGTTCTTTCACATACTCATGAGAGCCACAGCATCTTCTACACTAAAATCTTTCTTAACATTTGTACTCTTGAACAACGTATTCAAATGAATAACACTAAATTGCCAGCCCATTCTTTTTTGTCATTTTTTAAAAATTTCCCCAAATAAGATTTACTTCATTTCCTCCATAGGTCCATTCCATTCATTTTAATCAGTATTTGACTTACTCTTCTTATGAAAGCAGTCATGATCTTTAGCTCCACTTCACATAAACTTATAATTTAATCTGTCCTACCTAATACATTCTAAATCATTTCCTCTGCAAAGTCAGCAAACTCTTTTGCATTTATTTATTCACTTAGTGCATATTTATTGACCACTTACTATATGCCATTCACTACTCTAGGTGTGAGGAATACGGCAATGATCAAAACACAATTCTTGCTCTCTGAAAACTTACATTTTAGTGGGGGATACAAATAGCAGACATGTGTACATCAGGAGGTGTTTGGTGCCATAAAGAAAAATGAAGCAGGTGCCACTAGAAAGTGCTATTTTTGGTAGCATGATAAAGAGTAAAGTGGGGGAAGCAAACCTTACAAAAACCTGGAACATTCCTGGTATAGAGGTGCCTGGATGGCTCAGTTGATTAAGTGTCTGCCTTTGGCTCAGGTCATGATCTCACAGTTCATGAGTTCAAGCTCACACCAGGCTCTCTGCTGTCCGTGCAAAGCCTGCTTCAGGTCCTCTGTCGCCCTTTCTCTCTGCCCCTCCCTGCTTGTGTGCTCTCTCTCTCTCCATCTCCCTCAAAAATAAATCAATTTAAAAAAAAAAAAAACATTCTTGAGAGTAAGTACTTAAGTGCCAAGACCATGAGACAGAAGCTTACTTGGTCTGTCAAGGAATAGCAATAATCAGGACACTATAGCTCATCAGATTACACTAGCTGAAGATTTCATTTAATTAAGGCTTATAAGCTTTCTACTATTTTTTAAATCACTTTCCCAGTAGAAATGGTCATATGACATGAAAAATAATCTGAACTATACTATGCTCCTAAATTAGCTATTGCTGAGTACTATCAGGCATTCAGATAGTTCCAGATGGACAAAAACAGATCCTGGATTTAGAGTCCTAGATGTGACATATAACTCTGTGAGATAGTAATTCACTTCCTCCAAAGTCCTGTTCTTATTCTTGTCTAAGTAAATAAAATGACCACCTAAATGTATATAAATTACTAACTATATTTTTAAGACTTCTTCATCATACTTATCACTACTAACTTTATATTTATTTGTGTAATGTTTTTTTCCTCCAGAATGTAAGCTCCATGAAAGCAGAGGATCTATTTTGTTCAATGTTTTATCCCTGGTGCCTAAATAAGTACCTGAGTTTTTATTAGGCATTCAATAAATATTTTTTAAAGGAAACAAATGAAAGCTAAAATTACTAATGTGATAACCAAAACACATAAGTCGCATTTAAAATAAGCACATCAGGGGGCTAGAGATCTACCAGTATGAATCTCATGGTGCAAGATAGTAGATAGAGCTCATGAGAAGACCAGGGGAAGCCATGGCAGCAAGGTATAATGGGAAGGCCATCCAAATTAGGTGAGGTCCTACATAGACTTCTTACACATCAGGTTCTGGCTTGATTGCCTCAGTAAATAGCAATCTATTAACTACACTAGAAAAGACAAAATAAAATATATAATGAGTTCAATTTTGAACAGATTAAGTCTGTGATGCCTACAGAACACCAGGTGTAAGGAAAAACATGTTAGTCTCATAACATGTAATTAGTACTAGAAGCTATTGGGGTGTGGGGAATGAGCTGTGCTTTCTTCAAAAGCAAGTGAATTTAAATTTTTCAAAATTCAAATTGTTATATGAAATCTCTCAATTTTTGTAAGTTAAACAACTCATTAAGAAGTTTTTTGAAATTCTGTTCAGGCCAAGAAAGCACAAAAGCGTACTGGATTTGTGAGTAGGACACCAGTTCATAGTCTCTGAGAAGAGAAAGGAAGAAGAAAATAAACCAGGAACAGAAGATTAGGGAATGATATAAAGGGCAGGTGAAGAAATTAGGTCCAAGGTCAAAGAGAAGAGTCAGAAAGTTAGGAAGAGAATTAAAAGAAAATAGGGTATTAAAGCATTCAAGGGAACAGAGAATTTTAAAAAGGGAATAATTAACAGTTTTAAATATTAGAACACATCAAATAAAATCAAGACCAAAGAATCCTGTAGCTTTGGCAAAAAAAGGGTCACTGGAGATGTTTGTTGATGCAATTTTACCAAAGTAGTAGAAGCATGTCTTGATTTTGGTAGAGACACTGTTTTGCTCAACATTATTCTCAGTGCCTAGAAAATAGTAAGTACCTGCACTATAAAGTATACACTCAATAAATACTGAAGAGCAAATAGGAAAATTACCAGAAGGAGATATGAATGTGCTGTGTTATTTTGGTTAAAAAAAAAAAAAAAAAAAAGAGGATATACTGGTGTGGGGATGACCATAATAAAACTTGTTAATATTTTTGTGAGTTCACAAGAGATGACAGGCACTGTGCTAAACGGTATGTACAATTTCATGAAGTAGGTACTATTGTTATCTTTCTGTTATGGTTGAGGAAACAGAGGCTGAGAGAGGTAAATGTGATCAATTTACAAGTGCCAGAGCTCAGATTTAAACCCAGGATGTTTGAATCATAGAGCAAGGAAACACACACACACACACACACACACACACACACACCTTACTTTAATAAATTATAGATATATGGAAAGTGTTCTACCAGGAACATGAAATAGGGATAGAGCACAATGTTAGGAATGAACAGGTACTGCTCAGATGGAAGAAGGGCAAAACATGAGAGTTCTCGGAGTGATGCCAAGACCAGCCTCGCTGTACATTTTATAAATGGACTAGAAGAGACTGAGTAATCTGATGTTTCAAATTTTGCAAATGACACAGTAAGCATCTCTGGGGTGTGAAATGCCAACCTGACAAAAATAAAATAAAGTATACTTAGAGAGTGACGAACTATAAGTTCACAGGACCCAAGAACAGGATCTGGCAACTCCAAGGAGCAGGTAGATATCTCTTCAGTTTCTATTTCAGTATTGCTTCCTGGTTTCAATGTGTCTACAGTTCCCTGACCTATTGAGGCCCTTGAGCCTGGCAACCTAGCCCATGGCAAAGCGACGGCTAAAGGTCCCAAGGACCCACAAACCAGCCAAGAACTGAAATTCTACTTATTAAAGGCTTGGGGTTCAGAGTAGGATATCAAGCCCTGTGGGTTTGAAAGACCCAACAGGCCTATTTCCAAGGGAGCAAATGTCAGAACACGCAGCTAAACTATACCTCCTCACAGCGGACAGAAGCCTTTTCAGCTAAAGTGTCTGGCTCCACTGCAGAGAGATGGTAAACCTGTTGAACTCATTACGAGAACACAGGGCACAAACCAAAAATATAAACATGTTCCAGAGGTTCTTAAGTGAATCTAAATGAGATTTAAGGCAAACTAGGGCCACTTCTAAGATGACAAAGATCAGCTTTAATCCCCAGACTGTTTCAGAAGGCAACATTGTAAATGCAGAAGGCAACATTGTATATGCAGCACCAGAGCTGAAAGAATCACAGATCTGAAGTGTGCAGAATTTCTCATATAAAATATTCAGTAACTAGCAAACCTCAGAATAACAAATTTGCCTCTTACTACTTTTTAACTCACAATGCGCATTCACCTGACATCCAGAAACCAATAATCCTTAAATTTTAGGTCTTTCAACAAGTAATTACAGTATTTTTTTAAAAAGTCTTTCAGAACAAATACGTATCTCAATTGCATTTAAGCCAAAATTCGTGATATTTTTGTTTCTTTTTATCTCATTCAACCCATACACCAAAAAACAAACAAACAAACAAACAAACAAACAAAAAACCCAGGAGGTATTTTTACTATCTCAATATTCCAGATTAGGAAACTGAGGCTCTGAGAAGTTGTGTGACTGAGGCAAGGCCACATGGCTGTTAGTTGGTGGACCAGGTACTCAAACTCTGGGCAATTAGACACCAGAAACCACAATCTGAACCATGAACTCACAACAGTGCCTCCATTCTTCTCTACAAAAATAAAACTTCATTATAATGTATGCCTTTACATGTTCATCTGCAAATCCATCCATGTCAAATCAAATCCTCTAACCCAACACAACTACACACTGTATGTATATAACACAATTAGCCAAAATAAAAAAAAAAGAGCATCATAAACCTATTCCCAAACATGTTATGAAAATGATGAGCTATTCTTCATAGTTTCATCAGAAAATACTAAAAACAATATACAGTTTCCAAATAAAAATGGCAATCTGTCTTACATCCCAAACCCTAAATTTAGGGATTTTTACCTTCTCTCTAGCTACTCTCAAATACAGGGGATGGTTTCAAGACAGAAGAGAACTACTGGAGAGGCATCAGAAGTCACGTAGAACCTGAGGATATATTATCCTCAGAGACAATATATCCATGTAAAATAAGATCAACTACTCAGCAGAGACAAAAATTCCCATCTGGGAAAAAAGTCACCAATGAAAGGAAAAAAAATCCAAAGCTGTTTTAACATTTTAACTAAATTACTACCACCAAACATTAAGCAGCAAAAGTGGTGCTTTGCAGAAAATAAGCTTGGACATAGATGTGTGAAAAACAGGTGGATGTGAAATTTAATAGGCTTGATGCTAAGTGTCATTCTCATGTTTTACACTTCTACCATATAAAAAACCCACTTTAAACTTTTTAATATTGGGAATAGTTTTTATCTATCAGAGTCATATACTGAACTATTCATGGATAAAATTGTATGATTTGCTTCCAAATAATCTGGATTGGAAAGGGGGGAGGAGGGGAAGGAGGAAGAGATGAAACAAGGTATGGGATGAATTTGCTGTAAATTGTTGACACTGGGGAGTAGGTACGTGGGTGTTTACTACATGGTTATCTTTATGCTTTATTTATGCTATTCTACTTATTTTTGCATATATCCTACATGCCCCATAATAAAGGGGTTTTTTACTCTGATTAAGAGTTTTAAGGTATAAATCAAAACCACACTAAGATACCACCTCATGCTGGTCAGAGTGGCTAAAATGAACAAATCAGGAGACTCTAGATGCTGGCGAGGATGTGGAGAAACAGGCACCCTCCTACACTGCTGGTGGGAATGCAACCTGGTGCAGCCCCTCTGGAAAACAGTGTGGAGGTTCCTCAAAAAATTAACAATAGAACTCCCCTAGGACCCAGCAGTAGCACTTCTAGGAATTTACCCAAGGGATACAGGAGTGTGATGCATAGGGGCACATGTTCCCCAATGTTCATAGCAGCACTCTCAACAATAGCCACAACATGGAAAGAGCCTAAGTGTCCATCAACTGACGAATGGATCAAGAAGATGTGGTTTATCTATACAATGGAATACTACATGGCAATGAGAAAAGAAGGAAATCTGGCCATTTGTAGCAATGTTGATGGAACTCGAGGGTGTTATGCTGAACGAAGTAAGTCAGGCAGAAGGACAGATACCATATGTTTGCACGTATAGGTGAATTAGGAGGAAGCTAATGGAGGACCATGAGGGAGAAGAAGGGGGAAAAATAGTTGGGGAGAGGGAGGGAAGCAAACCATGAGAGACTCTTGAATGCTGACAAAAACTGAGGACTGATGGATGGGGGGGAGGGGGAATGGGCATGGAGGAGGGCACTTGTTGGGATGAGCACTGGGTGTTATATGGACCAACTTGACAATAAGCTATTTAAGAAAAAAAAAGAGTTTTAAGATATATATTACACTTGGGTTTATTTCAGTATATATTTGAACACCAGATAAAATAATCTCTGCCAACAATTTAAAATTTAGAGTGTGAGCAGAATACAAATGCCACCACTAAACAGTGTACAGTTTATAATCCGCCTCATTTCATTCAGTGAAAGCCTGAGACAACCAGGTCAAAGTCATAGGTTCCTTTTTTTTTTTTTTTTTTTTTTTGTTTTGAGACCTATGTTGATTTCTTCTGCTCCTCAAATTTATCATTCTGATCTCAGCTAGCCATTTCAAAACTGCATTTTGGCCTGTAAAACAAAAGGATGATATATTATCCTTTAATAAAAACAGCAATTACTGAAAAAAAATACTTTGATATTTGTGGCAGCGTCACCAAAAGATGACCAAATCAATAGGAATTGCAGGCTATGGTTCCTACAATCTTTAAGCTGCCACACCTTAGGACTCCCTGATGTGTTTCATTTTCCCTAATGCCTTCTCATTCACTGCCCATATTTCACATGTTGTTCTTATGATCGTTCTATAACACTAAACCACGAAGTCTCACACTTCGATTCTACTAAATACAAATGACATTTGTATGGTGTGATCTAACTTATTACTGAAGTGCCTACTGTTTATTTATGAAAGTTGTGTAAAAAAAATGTTTTCAAACTACACTGTTCAAATATAATGAAATTCTTCAAAATGCTCGTCAGAACTAACAAAGCAAAGTGACAATAGAATTTAATTACATTTTATAACCTGTTTTATAAATATCATAAAACCACTGTCTCAGAAAGTAGCCTTTATTGACTTCATTAAGAATTAGATGAATTTCTTTTTTTCCCCAAATTTTAAAGAGAGGAAAAGAGTGGGCGGAAGGGACGGAGGGAGAGACAGAGAAAGAGAGAATTTTAAGCAGGCTCCACACACTGCAGAGCCCATGGGGCAACAATCCACGACCCTGGGATCATGACCTGAGCTGAAATCAAGAGTCAGATGCTCAACCAACTAAGCCACCTAAATGCCCCAAGAAGATGAATATCTATATATGAAAATTTGGTGACATGTATATGAAAAATATACAACAAAAAGAAAAAGTAAAATGAACTTTGATTTACCTATATTCTTTCTTCAGGTTCACACATCCAAATTAGTGTTTTCCTGTCAAAAGGATCTTAGAATGGCAGTTTTTGCTTTCTCTGACTCAAGAGAGTTTACAGAGTAAGGGTAGGATGAAGAAAAGGAGAGTAGGGAAAGATGGCATGGATTCCATTTTGAGGGCACTTTTATCTGGCTAGAGAATATCCTTTCTTCAACGTGATAACTCTGTGATAATTTAATTGGGTACTTTCCTTTCTTTCTTTAGACATGATTGCTGCATATTGAATCAGAAGGGAAGTCCACCGGGCCAAAATTTCTAAATTACTTCCCCTTTCTGTTAGAAACAAACACTAAACCTTTTTATCAAGGAAAATAGATAAACTGCTTCCAAGTTTAACAAGCCAGGGTATGGTAGGAGACACAAAGAACTAGAAAGAGAAAGAGGACCTAAAACACAACAAACACCTTCTCCAACCCAGCACCAAGGTGCTGCCAATCATTATCTGTCACATCATGAATCCCTATAGCTCTGAATAAGCAGTGTTACCCTCACTTGAACACTGAGGAGACTGGTTCCAGAGGTGATCTGGGATTATAACACTAACCCATCTGACTCCAAATCTTCTTTTTCTACTCCACTCAACTGGAAAAAGTAATAAGTGCTATCACTTTGCTGCAACTCAAGGTAGCTTCTTGAACAGGTCTGTGCTTCTTCTAAGCAAGCAACCCTACAAGATCCTAATGCAAATCCTACAGACCCTACAAAACCATTCTTAGAGATGGCAAACACATGTTAATTCCTCTTCTTATTAATTTACAAGCATGCAGAAAATGAACATTTACAAAGGACGATAAAGTAGATGTGTAACTCACAAGTAATCTCATGAAATAGATATGCTAGCAAAGAACTGATAAGCAGAAACAAACAACCCAACCTCCCATTGACACCCGCATCCAAAGTAATTACACCACAAAAGATGAAATGGCTTTATTTAAATTTGACTTTCTCAGGAGGTGATCAGGAAAAAGCTGCCTGCACTCAGAAACAAGCATCACAAATTCCATGCAGTCACAGGAGTGTATAGGGATGTTCACTCAGTGTTCTTTGTTCCAAATGGAATTACAGTAAGACTGTGACAGACTCTGCAGGCTAGGTCAGTCAACACCCATTGCAGACTACCTTCCCCCTTGTCTGTCTATACTCTTAAGGTTGACAAGGCTAAGCATTGATTTTCCCTGCCTCTTTGTAAGATGGAAGAGGCGGTAGGGGACTCGGGGCCATGGACCAACTCTCTCGCCAACTTAAATAGAAGTTTTTTAAGTAGAATTTCTGGACAACTTATTTTTCCTGAAAAAAGGAATAGATGAAGCTAGCATCCACCCCCCAACACACACACTCACTGTACATACTCCCTCCCCTTTCTACCCAAAGCTAGAACAGCCATCTTGCAACCATGAGACAAGCATGAGAACAAAAGTCAATGAATACAAGAACAGCAGAGCAAAAAGTCAGAAAAAGCCTGGATCATTGAAGAGCAAAACCAGCACCAGTAACTGCGTATCTCCAGGCTTCACTGAACCCTTATTTGCTCAAGTCACTTTAAGTCCAGCTTTTTGTTCCTGCAAGTTGAACATTCCTCTAACACATACAATGGTAAGTAGTTACTTAAGCCCAGCTAGCCTAGAGCATTTAAGCATCTAACTTACTTTGAGTTTGTGTTTTGCATGCTGAGATAGATAATACATGGAACTCTAAATCCATTGACAATGAATGACTTACTTTTGACCTTGGGCAAATCATTTCACCTCTCTGAGCCCATCTTCTCACATTTGTAAAATGGGGATAATGATGCCTGCCCTGCCCATCACACATGATTGTTATGGGAATCAAATGAAGGACTTGACTCTGAATAAACCCTAAAGTGCTACATGAATGTAAAAGTTATATGATCCTTGTGTAAATTTAGTTTCTACCTCCTTTCCTCCCCTACCCTCAAATCCTACAGCAAATATACTTTGGCACTGAGTTTACTGAACAACACTAAACAAAATACTATTTACTGAAAATTTTAATTGCTCTTCCCTAGAAGATATTTGTGCTACATTTCTAGCCAAAACAGAATCTGTACACCAGAAGGGGTTCAAATCCAATGACAGACAGGACAAGGGTAGTCAAGGCAAACAAAAGAGGTACTCTAAAGTTACAGATATCTAAATCCTACTCTTATTCATCTGTTGGTTGAATTTGATTAAGGAAACTATCAAGAAATAAGCAGTGTCTAGGTGGCTCAGTTGACTGAGCTTCCAAATCTGGATTTCAGCTAAGGTCATGATCTCACAGTTAGTGAGTTCAAGACCTGCGTCAGGCTCCACAATGCAAAGCCTACTTCGGATTCTCTCTCCCTCTCTTCTCTGCCCCTCCCCTGCTTGCTTTCTCCTCTCTCTCTCTCTTGCTCTCGCTCTCGCTCTCTTTCAAAATAAATAAATAAACTTAAACAAACAAACGAAAAAATGACGGGGCATCTGGGTGGCTCACTCTGTTAAGCATCTGCCTTTCAGTTCAGGCCATGTGAGTTCGAGCCCCACACCGAACTTGGTACTGACAGCTGAGAGCCTGGAGCCAGCTTCCAATTCTGTGTCTCCCTCTCTCTCTGCCTCTCTCCTGCTTGAGCTCTCTCTCTCTCTCTCTCTCTCTCTGTCTCAAAAATGAATAAACATTATGTTTTGTTTTGTTCTTTTAAAGCAACAAAGCCTTTGTGACTCATTACAATTAACCATCTTCAAACCACTGGCTCTGTGAAAACCCAATAGTATTTTCCAGTTATTTGAGAGGCTTAAGATCTATCTAAAAAATTGACTGAGCTAAATACATATATTGATTGGCTCTGTGAAGCTTCCACATAGTAAATCATGAGTAAACAGGAAGTTGTTTGCATTGATAAAGAGATTCAACTGAAATATAACTGTTGGAGCTATTAGTATGACAGATTGCAAAGTGAATTTACTAAAGTCCCAAGATTATAGGGTACACTCAGATGCAAAGGCTAAAATGGAAATCTTCACTTGATTAAAAACCCTCTATGAACACATCTTCTATGCCAATATAGTCCACAGATCATAGCCATCAACATCACTTGGGAGCTTGCTGGAAAAGCAGAATCTCAGGGCACCTGGGCAGCTCAGTAGGTTAAGCATCTGACTCTTGGTTTCAGCTCAGGTTCATGATCTCATGGTTCATAGGTTCAAGCCCCGCATCCAGCTCTGTGCTGACAGTGCAAGACTGCTTAGGATTCTCTGTCTCCTTCTCTTTCTGCCATGCCTCCCACCCCTTGCACTGTCTCTCTGTCTCAAAATAAATAAATAAACTTAAAAAAAGAAAGGAAAGTAGAATCTCAGTACACTTCCCCACCTGACCTACTGATTAGGAACCCACATTTTAATAAGTTTCCAAGTGATTCGTAGGCATATTAAAGTTTGAGAAACACTGATCCCTGTCTAGCCATCATTTGGTTCTGATTTATTATTGATAAAAATAACCAGCAGACCAAGAAGTATTCATTACCTCTACACAAGGAACTGGGAAAACACTTCCATAATATTCTGTCAGATGAGTTCACCTGAAACACAGTCCTACTAATGACACTCAAAACCTTCAATGATTTCCCATCACCTACCAAAGAGTCTAAAGCCCTCAGTTCTATCGCCAAGGTCCTCTGTCATCTGACAGCAACCTCCTTTCCAATTTGGTATTCCACCTCAGTCTCTTCACATTGCTCTATGACTATTTCTCAACGTGTAAAGAGACCACTTGTAACAGAACCACCGGGGGCTGCACCCTTGACCTTCTGGGTCACATTCTCTAGGGAAAAAAATAAATAAATAAAACTGGGAAGGAGCAATCTACCAGCTCTCCATGGTAATTCTTAGGAAACAATTCCCTGTCCTTTCTGCCTAGGTCTCTCCTGCTTGGTTAAGTTTCTCCAAATACACTTAAGCAGAAAGGGTCACTCCATCCTCAGTACTAACACTGGCCTCATATGCAGCTCTGTTGTTATCCACTTTACAAAGTATTATAATTACATGTTTCCATGCCTGCTTCCCGTTTGAGCCCTTGAATGAAGGAAATATGTACTATGTATCCAGGTATCCCCAACATCCAGCACATTGTCTGGCAGAGTTAGTATTCACCATTTACTGAGTTACTGCAGCATTATTTAAACTAGGAAAAAGGAAATTGAAACAACCTTAGGCTCCATTGTTTGGAAACTACCTAAATTAATTATAGTACAACCATGCTGTGGAATGCTATATATTAATTTAAAATGATGACACAGATTATTTATTGATTGGAAGGATACCGAGGATATATAAAGCTAAAAAGGCAAATTGCAAACATTAGTATTAAATGATCTGGAAGAATAGACACCAAGATGTTAACAGTGGTTATCTCTGAGTGGTGGGATTATGAATGACATTATTCTCTTCTTTATATCTATCATTTGAACTTTTTACAATTAGCATGTGTAACTTTTTTACATTTCTTAAAGCTATTAACATTTTAAATGCTTACGGAATAAATGTTGCTATAGCTTCACTTATTCAGCTTCCAAGGACAGGGATTTCCAAAGTTGGCAACAACCCAAAGGCTGGCAATGCTGTTGCTAAGAAGGAGAAAGTAGGAAATGGGTAGCCTTTAGCAACTGGCTCTCCCCAATGTTCCTCCTATTATTTGTGATTTAGAAAAATAGTTAATATTTAATTACATAACACTTCTCTAATAAAAGTGTGCCTTCCAGTGGAAACAATTTTGACAATATCAATTAGTCTCAGTATAAAGAAACTATCTGTTGTCAATTTTTTCAGTTGTGAAAATCAGCTTCCAACCCCATCTCACTTCCCGGTTGACTCTTTCTCACTTTTCAGAATGTTCACTGTCCAAGATGAATTTGTTAAATACTATGTTTTACTCTATTCAGCATGATACCAAAACTGGATGTGCTAGCTGATGTCAATGACTTTCAGTTACTATCACCAAATTGCTTCTGAGACCAAATTGCTTCTACTATGAGAAGGGTGGAGGAGCAGGACGGAGGGATGCCTCCAGCCTTTTTTCTTCCACTAGAAGGAAAACCTGCACACAAAATTTATTTCAACTAATATTTTACATGAAATGAAGATTAAAGAAAAACAACTAAAATAAATTAAAATCACACCTTCAACAACTGGAAGAACATGTCAATCTGGTATTGTTTTCATTAATTTCAACATTTAAACCAAATCAAAAGCAAAACAAAGATGTGCAAGGAAAAAAATAAAATAACTTCATTAGTCATTATAAGAATTATATTACAGTTTGGATTAATTTTAAATGTTTTAAATATATATTGTTTGAATAATATCAACAGAAAAATATGTATTGTAAAGCTTAATAACTTGAAAACATTTCTTATTTGGGTTCTCCTTAAATGTCCTTACTACATGGAAACATAAGGTAAACAGAGAAAAAAAATGTCAGGGGCTTGCTAGAATATTAAAATTTAGTGTAAATTGAAATGTAAGAATTTTTTAAAAGCAGCTTTTTTTTAACCTAGTTCAAAATAATCTCTCCCAAAAGGCAAAATATGACTATAACTTATTACCCCTTAGGTTCAAGAAATGTGACTGCTCATTGGACAAGTTTAGAAGTACAGCTATTGTCATTAAGCACACACATATAGACATACGGCCTATGCATCCAAAATATCACAAGATAGTGGAAAAGTCTCAGAGTGAGGAGAGAGGAGACAGAAGGAGTTCTCCCCTTTTATTCTGCAGCGACCACATAACTCAAGCTACTTACTTTGCTTCTCAGAATTTATGACTTTCTCATCTGTAAAAACAGGCATTGGCCTAGATTATGTCTCAGTTCTTTCTAGATCAAAACTTTTTAAGCTCTAATCCTACACATTCTCACCAAACATATCTAACCTTAAAATACTGTATTTTTATATGAAAGCCACAAATAAAAGAACTGCATTTCAGCAGATTTTTCCCACAAAAAAATTTTTAGAAAGGAAAGAAGATACAATTCTATTTTAACATAATTATTTCACTTTTCAATATTAGTATCAATCCCGTATTACTCATTAGCATTATTAAATTATATTTTTTCTAGAAAAAAAAACTGTCCTTCCTAACTATTGAATCAACAGGAATCATGAGATGAGCTAAAGGCAGAAAAATATCTCAGATATAATGACAATTAGTCTTTTTCAAAGAAAAAAATTTAACTGAAGGCAGAAATCCCACTTTCCCAAATATAGTCTAATGTACAAAACAGCTCAGTTATCAAATCAAATATAAAAGCTAAAATTCTCTAAGTACATTTACAGAGCACTTTCACTTGCATGATCAAATCTTCATGACTCTATGATGAAGTAAGATTATGATCATCCCCACTCTGTAGTTGAGGAAACTGAAATTCCCTGACATTAAGTAATTGTCCAAGGTCGTAAGGCTAGAAAGCATCAGATTCATGACTCAACCTTCTGACCTTTCCTTCTGAATCTTTTGCTCTCTGTCTGTGACATTCTGCCAGTTCATAAATCTGTAATGCTTCAAATAAAGCACATTTTCACCTAATTTAAAGTAGATGGGTTCCTCATAAACACCACAGTTTTTTTAAAAAGTGTTAATTTCCTACCCTTAATATACATTGTGGCCTATAAAATTAAAAAAAAGAAAAAGACCAACAACTCAACAGAAAATTAGGAGAGAAAGATAACTAGAGAATTTACAAAAAAATTCAATGCAAATACTTTGAAATAATTTAAGTAAAAAGGCTCAATCTCAGTCAATTAGGAAACTACAAGTAAAATTAAACTTTTTCCTCACTTTCTTATTAACAAAACTTTAAAAATTAGTCATGTGCTAAAATGATTACAGTGTAGGGAAAAATTTCTTCTCTTATACCATCAGTGGAAAATGCACTGGCTAAAACCTCTCTGAAGGGCAAATTTACAGCATTTAGTGGAATTAAAAACAGTCCTTAACACAGTAATTCTACTCCTAGGAACTTATTTATTAGTTATATTATTTATGTAGGCAAAGGGAAAAAATATTCATCATGTGAAGGATGTTTCTGAGAAATTGGCGACTGCAATGAGATACTGAAGACAACCAAAATATCCATCCATGAGAAGTAATTAAATATTTGGTGTACCTCATACAATAGAACACTACACTTCAATGCAAAACACTACACTCATTTAAAAAAAAAAAAACAGAATAGTACAGTATACTTTTCATGTGTGTACAAAAAAAGAATGAGAGGAGATCGTATACTAAGACATGGATGTGAGGGCTTAAAATATCTCTGGAAAGATACCTAAGAAATTCCCATGAGCATTCAAGAGTCTGATTTGGGAGCAGGACTTACATTGCAGTTATTCTAAAATGGAATACTGTTTGAAGTGTTTAATCCTTTTTATGCCTGGTAGTTATTTGTGGGCACAGGCAGCTTCCATGCTTACACTCAGCTTAGCTGAGGTAAAAATCCAATTAGATAAAACTATGTATGTTAAAGCATTTTGCCAAAGGAAGGGAAAATACAAATGTACAGTTAAGGAAGACATTTGATTGTCCAGCACCTAGTGCTAGACACAGCAGGCACAATTCCTCAATGGACAGCTCATGATGAATTAAAGAATTCTTTATTAGAATGTAAATATCCATCCAAGGGCTAATACCTTTAAGCTTCAAGAACCTCTCCACCAAATTGCTCCTAATGTCACAGATACTGAGCTCAGTCCCCCAGGGACCTAGAAGGCCCTCAAACTATTAATATATCTATACTTCTGATAGAAAATATATTGTTTTCTCACAATCCCTCAAATAAAATTGATACTCCAAGAAGATCCACTAGAATAAGCCTGAGGCCTTACTCCAGAAACGTGGATACACCAGTTTGAGGAATTTTACTTTAAGGGAGGAGACTAAAAACTAGTATCAGATACTTTGTGATTTAATCCCTAGAACTAATTTGCCCTTGTGAAATTATAGTTTTAAGTTCTAATAGATACTGTAAACTGAACTTCAAACAGGTTTTAACCAGTGCATTCTCCACTGATGGTGTATGAGAATGTTTCTTTCCCCATACCACGGTCAGTTCTGCACATGACCAAATTTTTTGTCTAGCTAGCAGAGCAGGGTAGAATTAAATATAATTAGATAGTAAGACAGAGGATTATTCACCAGGGGCTAAAAGGAACTACTTTAGCTGAGTGGTCAGTGAAGGCCTACTTGAGGGAGGGCTGTCTGAGCTGAGACACAAACTAGGGTAAAAGGCTGGCCTTACAGAAATAGGGAAGAATGTCCTGGGGCAAAAGTCCAAAATAGCACATAGTTGGTACATTTAAGGGACAAAAAGGTGGCCACTATGATCAGAACATGATAAGTTAGGGGGAAGGGGTAGACAATAAGCATAGAGAGGAAGAGCCAAACCATGTAAGGCCTTGTAGGACAAGGTAAGAAGGTGACATTTATTTTTCTTAGGATGGGAAGTTATTAGAGGGCTTTAGGCAGGAGGATGATATGATCTCTTATTTTTTGAGAAAATCATACTGTGTGGGCAATGTTTTGTAGAGAGTAAAGACAAAAAGCAAAAAGACTATTCAGGAAATAACTGAAAGAATCCAGATGAGAGAGGTGCCTGGACGGCTCAGTCAGGTAAGCGTCTGATTCTTGGTTTCAAGCCCTGTGTCAGACTCCGTGCTGAGCATAGAGCCTACTTCAGACTCTCCCTCTTCTTCTCTCTGCCTCTCCCCTGCTCATGTATGCAAATGCTCTCTCTCTCTCTATCTCTCTCTTGCGCGCGCGCAATCTCTCTCTCTTTCTCTCTCTCAAAATAAATACATAAATATTTTTTTAAAAAGAATCCAAGTGAGAGATCATGGTATCTTAAATTGTGGGTATTACAGTGGAGATGGAAGAGACGATTCAGATTTCAGAACTTGGGACTTGGTTATAATTGGGATATGGAGAATAAACTGAATTAATCCTAGATTCTCAGATTAAGATATCTGGAGGATGGTGGTACCATTTACAAAGATAGGAAGAGGAGGGGGAGGGTGTTCATTTGTGAACATTGTGGCTGAGACCCCCTAATTATCACCCAAAATGCACTTTCTACTTCTTCATGAATAATCAAACCCCAATTTCATTTCAGCCCCAAAAAACTACATTTCCCACCATCTTTCTACTGCAAAGTGAGGTTACGTAGCTAAATTCTGGACAATATGAAATAAGTAGAAGTATCAGGACTTCTAGGGTTGCATGGGTGGCTTATTCAGTTAAGCGTCCAACTCTTGGTTTTGCCTCAGGTTATGATCTCACAGTTCATGAGTTCGAGCCCCTCATCGGGCTCTGGGCTGACAGCTCTGAGCCTGGAGCCTGCTGTGGATTCTGTGTTTCCCTCTCTCTCTGCCCCTCCCCCACTTGTGCTCCATCTCTCTCAAAAATAAATAAACATTTTTAAAAATTTTTAAAGAAGTATTTATAGGACTTCTAGGACAACTGCAAGAGAGCTAACTCAACTGGAAATTGCACCCTTTTTTACCCCATGCTCCATGTTCCTTCTTGCTGCCTGTAAAGAGGAAGATGGATGGAGTTTCAGCAGCCATCTGAGTCATGAGGTAACCTTCAGAATGGAACTTATATGTTGAGCATAGCAATTAAAGAGTTTAAATGGAGCCTAAGTTGCTGGTGACTTCAGGGAGCAGACACACCAGTGCTGGACTATCTCTGGGCTTCGTTTAGGTGGAATTAAATTCTTGTGTGCTTACAATTATTTTGAGCTTTCTGATCCTATGCAAAACAAAATCCTAAGTGATACAGAGATGTAAAGATAGATATGACATGCCTATTAAATATCCCAGTCAGGTAGACTCCCCATTTTAGGGATGAGAAAACTAAATGTCAAACATCTTGAGATAAAAGCAAGATTCAAAAGGCAATCTGGATTCAAAGTTTATATGTTTACAGGATACCATCCTGTACTGAAAAAGAAAAGGAGAAAGAAAGCACCAGAGTCAAATATTTCCAGAAGCACAATCATGTCTAGGATCAGTTCTGGACGTGGTACCCCAAAATAGCCCTATTCAGTCTGATATAAAAGAATCATCATCACCTATATAAAAGTTTTACTATTTACATGACATCAGTAGTGTATCATGCTTGCTTTACTCTTTTTTTTAAAGGCAAGGTATGTTTAACTACATTCACCTGATCCACTCAACTCTAGATGTATTTCTATTGCATTAAAATGCTCCTTTTATTTATACTATTTAAGTGCTACATATACTGAAGCACTGTTTTTTTTTAAATTTTTACTTATTTTGAAATGGGGGGAGGGGCAGAGAGCGTGGGAGACATGAAATATGAAGCAAGCTCCAAGCTCTGAGCCATCAGCACAGAGCTGGAAGTGGGGCTCAAACTCATGAACTGCAAGATCATGACCTGAGCTGAAGTCAGACACTTAACCAAACGAGCCACCCAGGTGCTCTGAAGCACTGTCTTGCAATTAAATATATGTTGAACTTCATTCTGAATTTCTCTTGCCATACTAAGGAATTTCTGGATTCTAATACATACTCCAATACTGAGCCAAGACTTTCCCTTACATGACCCATTAATTACCCCCTTTGTAAGATAATACTGATAAGGCCTCCAGAGCTCCTAACACTGGCAGATCTGACTAGTAGTTCATCTTGACCACAGTTTCACAGTTTATTGATGATTATCTCATGAGACAGAGAAACAGATGTTTGGTACAATAAAAACATTATGCATCTATCACTTCTTTTTCAATTTCAATCTATAAACAGAACAACACAATATATAATCTTTCCCTTAACTCTATGTAGGTAAAAATCATCCATATTGTTCCAGATAGTCATAGTTTATTCTTTTTTATTTTTTTTTACCTTTTTTAAATGTTTGTTTATTTTTGAGAGAGATAGGGACAGAATGTAAGCAGGGGAAGGGTAGAGAGAAAGGGAGACACAGAGTCCAAAGCAGGCTCCGGGCTCTGAGCTGTCAGTATAGAGCCCGACGTGGGGCTCAAAACCACAAACAGCAAGACCATGACCTGAGCTGAAGTCAGAGGCTTAAACAACTGAGCCACCCAGGCATCTCTAGTTTATTCTTTTTAATTACTGTACAATATTCTATTTATCTATTCTGTTAATGGACATTTGAATTTTTGCAGTTTTAAGTGTTATAAATAATACTGCTCTGAACATTCTTGTCAAATCTTTTAGTGTATACTAAGGAGGATTTTTTTACTTTGACTTTCTTATTCATGCTTTTGTTTTATTCGTGGTGTTACACAAACTACATCGTCTACACATTTGAGACTAATACATCCAAAACAAGCACATACACTTTGGCTAAAATGTATTGTGCCTAATTCAATGCTCTGAGCAAAACTCCCATAAGGACTTGAGCATTGTTGGGGAAACAATGAGAAGAAAGGGGGGTAGGGGCTATTGTAAAGGAGATATGAAGAACCTAGGACACAGGTAATAGAAAATGTAAAATAGGGGTGCCTGGATGGCTCAGTCAGTTAAGCACCCAACTTCGGCTCAGGTCATGATCTCAGGGTTCCTGGGTTCGAGCCCTGTGTCAGGCTATTTGCTGACAGCTAGCTCAGAGCCTGCAGCCTGTTTCAGATTCTGTGTCTCCCTCTCTCTCTGACCCTCCCCTGCTCACACTGTCTCTCTCTCTCTTTCAGAAATAAATAAAAAGCATTAAAAATTTTAAAAAAAAGGAAAATGTAAAATAAAGAGAAGTAGCTGGAGGGCGCCTGGGTGGCTCAGTCAGTTGAACGCCCGGCTTCGGCTCAGGTCATGACCTCGCAGTTTGTGTGTTCAAGCCCCCCGTCGGGCTCTGTGCTGACAGCTAGCTCAGAGCCTGGAGCCTGTTTCAGATTCTGTATCTACCTCTCTCTCTCTGATCCTCCCCTGCTAATGCTGTCTTTCTCTCTCTCTCAAAACTAAAGAAAACATTAAAAAAAATTTTTTTTAAAAGAGAGAAGTAGCTGGGTCAAGTCCTTCCTATGAATTTTCAAGTCCCCAGTGAATTAAATAACCACAGTCAGCCCCTTAGGTTGTACCATCGATTACTGCTAAGATAGCTCCTCAGGATGCACCTATAAAGTTGAATGACATTTTGCTGATCTTTGGCATGTACCTTAACTCTTTGGAGCATGGAGGGCTCCCTAGTGAAGGATAATTACCTGTAATAGGTAAAGAGGTCCTTTAATATTCCAACCACATAAGAATTTTCAATAACTAGAGGCTTTGGCCTCTCCTCCCCCTCTACTCTGAGAAGTTGAAGGTTACCAAATTCTATTAAATATTTAAAATACATAAAATTTTGGGTGTGGGTTGGGGAGCCAAACTTTTTCTTCTTTCCCAGGCCATCCTCATTCATTTATTCAAATTTTATCATCTTGTTATGTAATGTGTATACGGTTCTGTGCTAGCTGCCTGAAAGGCAAAGCTCACAAATAAGAAATATTTACAGATTAAATGACATGTATCTAAGATTTGCTTCCAAATAGAGGAGAGTAAGGAAATGGGACATGATGGGGCAGGATTGGCCATAAATTGATGGACAGATTGTTGGAGCTGGTGGATAAATCCTATGGGCCTCATGAAGCTGATCTATCTGCTTCTTGTGTGTTCAAAATTTTCTATTAAAAGAAATTTTTAATACACACAAAAAATGTGTAAGATGGCCTCTGACCTCCAGAAGCCTACAGATGAATAGAAACATGAATGTATACATTTAAATAGCCAACTGGAATTTAAAGGGGTCAAAGCAGTTATGCATCGGAAGCCTGGCATTCTAAAATCAAGACAACAGCCAGAAAGGAGTGCCTAGAGATTAAGTGGCTTACCAAAGCCACATGGTTGGTGCCAAAGTGATACTTAAAACTAAGTTTTACACACACACACACACACACACACGGCACTGCTCTTCTGGACAGACTGCTGCAATGCAGTGGTATACAGGAAAAGCTATGAAGCTCATCCAAACCAGATGCTTAAGAATGAAAAAAAGAGAGACACTACCTAGGACTGAAAATCACAGGCTATGTCACAAATTGTGCTCTGCTTGCAAAATCAAGAGGGCTGTCCCCCTTATAAAAGAGAGCAAATCTGATTAGTTAGGCAAAACTTTCATGTTTCTTTGCCTGATTGTTGAGTTAACCTTGTCTCTCTTAAAGTCACACAGTTCTTCTCAGGGTGCTGAGACCTACACATATGAGCGGCTGATTACCCAATCACTTGTCAGGCAGAAAAGATAAAGATACAGCGAGCATTTTCTATATTGCCAAGAAATGTGTTAGGAGTTGGAGGTTCTGCAGAGATAAATAATCACAGTCCTTGCCCTTGGCAAGCTCACAGACTGGCAGGGAATCATTAATCCAATAAATCTGAAGGACAACCACAGGGTGCTCTAGCAATCTAAATTTCCTATTATAGCTCCAGATTCAGCTTGGTTTACCTTTAAAAGGTACACTTCAGCACATTTACACATTTTCAGATGTGCATAATTTTAAAGAAATAAACCAGCATAAATAAGTAAACCAGAGGGGTGCCTGGGTGGCTCAGCCAATTAAGCATACAACTTCAGCTCAGGTCATGAACTCACAGTCCATAAATTCAAGCCCCACATCAGGCTCTGTGTTGAAAGTTCAGAGCCTGGAGCCTGCTTCAAATTTCATGTCTCCCTTTGTCTCTGCACCTCCCCTGCCCGTACTCTGTCTCTCTCTCTTTCTTTCAAAAATAAATAAGCATTTAATAAATAAATAAATAAACCAGATATGGTTCCACTCCAACCAATAAACCATCAGGTACTAATAATGTACCTATAGGAATCCAAAAACAGTCAGGCATTGGTACATGCTTGTTTTTGACCATGATACCTAGACTTTGAATACATTCCATGTAAGGGTTCCCAAAAGGGAGCTATATGAGTGATTTTCAAGGAGATTTAAGCTCTCTGAGGACAAAGTACATGTTTTAGTCCTTGTAGGACAAACTAGAATAAGATTATAAATGTACTTAATTAACATTTCGTATGTGAAGGAACAAAGCAAGACTAAATTGCATACACTATAAATGTTCCATTTTCCTTCTATACATGAATGTTTTTTATGCTAACCCTGAGAGGTGCTAGACAAAACCTTAACCAGGCACATTTTTACCTCTAGTTCTTTTGGAGTAGATTTCCTTTACCTTAATAGACTGGGAAAGGAGTTCAATGTTTCTCTTTTGTTTTTGACTGCATATCAGTATTTCTGAAGACAAGGGAAAAAAATAATACAACTTTAAAAACTGAAAAAGTAGTAAAAAAATTTCAACACTCTTAAGGCATCCTGTTTTTACTTTTCACATAAAAATAGATGTGTCCCCTGGTCAGTCTATAAACTCACAGAAATAATATAAATTGTACTCAGAACATTTTACCACATTCCAAAAATTTCATTATTGAGGGAAATTTAGCAATTTAAAGTAGTTTGTTCAAAGTCCCTTGGCAGCCTGTATGAAGAAGAAAGAAAGAAAGAAAGAAAGAAAGAAAGAAAGAAAGAAAGAAAGAAAGAAAGAAAGAAAGAGGAAAGAAACAGGAGGTAGAAGGTGGGAGGAAAGAAGGATGGAAGGAAGGAAGGAAGGAAGGGAGGGAGGGAGGGAAGAAAGAAAGAAAGAAAGAAAGAGGAAAAAAACTCAATACACCTAATTTCATAATCATTAAATCACTTCTCTGTTCATAACTAAGTACTGCCAAAGTGATTTATAGATACTTAAAAATGTTACTGATTTGGACATTGATTGTTCTGTGGAGGTTTTATTCCTAAAATTGGACAATAACTCTTTCTCTCATTATAAAACATTTACCCATTCCTACACTCAAATTCTGACTTTTTATGCTATTATGCTTCTATTGCATTGCTATTCCAGCAGTGTATAAAAAACAAATAGTTTTGAAGGAGATACAACTGTTCCAAGTTACTATACTTGGGAAGTTTTTATTATTTCTTTTAAAAATTAAGTACTAATTACCTTTACATTCATGAAATTACTAAACACTTCATATTCCAACCCCTCTATCTTAACTAAAATTCAGAATTTCCTGGGATTTTTAAATTTTTTAAATGCTTTGCATAGACTTTAGATAACAAGATAAAGGCTTGCCTTCCAACAAGCTGAATATGAGTTTTGGCAAGATTTCTCTGTCTCCACCAAAAAGGGCTATTTGGAAGAACTGGAAAGAAAGGCTGCCTGAATTTGCCTCCCCCTTTATTTTGACCAAAATAATTGAAAGTTTAGAAATTAGAAATTTGTACCCTCATAAATTAAAGAGACAACCCAAAATCTATTACATTTTCCTCAGGATTTTGTCCATTGTACTTCAAGGAATAAAGAAATTATAATGTCCCAGGAATTGACAGGTTTCAATGCCTTTTAAATGATTCAACTGTTTTTCTTAACACCAAAAAAAAAAAAAAAAAATTCATGATGAAATTCCAAAACCAATGAGTACAATTTAGTTATAGCACCACTAAAATTAAAGCTTCCAGCCAGTTTTGGTAAACAACAACAGAAATCAGATGTTTGTTAGGGAAGATAAGCATTTTAGGTACTTATGTGCTCTTTATCTGTACTTACTATCCATCCTAGACCCAAAGTAGGAACTCTAAATCCTTTGAACCTGAAAATTATTATATCTGATGAACCTTGGTGTCAAGGTTACAATAAATAATAAGGCTCTCGAGGATCAAGAAGATAGCTGTTATACAAAACCTATCAGAAAACTAAGGTGGTCTCAAAGGCAGCCTTAGACCAGTCTCAAAATAAGATGCCTCCAGCAGTCCGGCAGGTAAATAGCCACACAAGTGCCTTGCTAGAGTAGGGGTACTGGAAAGAACTGCAGAAGACGACTGTGGCTCAGAGGGTGGGGGGCTGGCTGTCCCTCAGCTCTAGCCAATTGTTCCCTTATCTTATGATTTCTCAAGACAAGCCAGAAATGTGAAACCTTCCTATTAAAATTTTGGCAAAAAATGTTAGAAGCACTGCATGGGCCAAATAAAACAAGTCTGTGGGCAGATTCAGCCAGCTGGCTGCCAGTTTGAGATCTCAGGGAAACTATGGAGAAGGGAAGAAGTAAAATATTTCCTTGACTCTCCCTCCGCCAACTTGGTAATGCACAGTCTTGGAGATCACTGTGGGAGTCTAGTCAAAGGAGGATTAAAGATGCTTTGGAGACTTTAATTTGATCCTAAGGGAGACACTGCTTTTCTACCATACTTTTTTAACAAATTTTACACACACAAACACACAATTTTTTTTCACAGATCCAGAATTACAAATCCTTTCTGAAGCACTTCTACCACTGAGTTAAAAGATAAACCATGCTTGTATGTATCCAAAAAAGTGGAAATCCATTAAAACACATTTATATCCCAAAAGATAGTCTGACCTTAATTACAGTTGTCTTTGCTCTTAACAAAAAGCAAAAAGTACTTAACAGCTGCAAATTGTTCTCAAAGGTATGAAATAACCCATTCAAAATCTAAAAGGCTCATTCTCACTGACAAGTAAAATGCTTGCTGCTCCCAGGTCACCCTTGCTTTATTCATCATTCAGTCTGTGATGTGGTACAAGCAAAGAGCGGTAACAAGAGAAGAATAAGCCAAAAAAAGTCCAAACTTTTGATTTACACACAGCTCCAATAATGAGCAATGTTATTTCTCACTGTTTACAGAGCAAGACAACATGGCACAGAGGAGAATAAAAATTTGCATCTCAACCAAGAGAATAAAATAATCTATGCAAACACTTCAATAACATAGATATCATTTTTCTGCATTCTCAGAAATATAAGCATCTTCAATCTTTGTTGCCATATACTTGAATGTATTTTACAGGCTTGTTATATTTTCCAACTATTTACCTACTGTCTCTAATAAACACAGAGCTCACATTGGTTTAATCAATGGTTCTTAACTCTTTCAAGAACCTAATAAAAAAAGTGAAGGACTCACCCTGCCCCTGAAAAAAAAAAAAAAAAAGCTTTGTTTCTGTTTTTTAAATTTTATTTGAGAGAGAGAGAGAGCATGAGTATGGAGCCTGATGCAGAGCTTGATCCCGTGATGCTGGGATAATGACCTGAGCCAAAATCAAGAGTCAGATGCTCAACCTACTGAACTACCCAAATGCCCCAGGAAAAAAAATGCTTAGATTTACCACATTTTGCAAACACTTTCAAGGGATTTAAGGACTCCTTGAAGAAGTCCACTTGAGGGCTCTCATTTAAGAACTCCACTGCAAAACCATTATACTTTCATTTTTGTTTTAATTTATGTTAGTCTCCCAAGAATATTTATTTCAGGATATGCTCTAAGAAATTAAGGCAGTATATTTGCAAGCATTTTCTCTCTTGTTTACATATATATTTCATGTTTGAGAATTACAATCATTTTTAAAGCAATCAGGCCTAAGTAGATAAATTAGGCTATTGTATTGGCCTATAATAGGTTACCATTCACTTGCTAAAATGTATGCTTTTTTTTAATCGCAGACTCATGAATTAAAGAGACAACCCAAATCTATTAAATCATAAGTGCTTTTCCTTTCTATTATTAGGTCATTACAAATATATAGGTGTTACGGAAAGGTGCAAAGTTTAAGAGTATCACTGTCAAATGATAGTTCCCTTACCTACCATGTAAGATAGGCCAATATTTTCCATTTTACCATTATTTTTAGTGGTATAATCAATTTTAAAATCCATGAGTAAACACAGAGCCCTCAAGAGTCTTCTTTTGCTTTACCATAAGTGTCTTGCTCTCTCCCACCTGAACTTTCAATGCACTCCTACTAAAAAAGAGACAGGATTTAAGGAGTTACCTGTTTATTACCTAACTACTCTAGCAGTATAAATAAAATATTTTATAGAGCCACCTTAGTTAATGGCAGTAGAGATGTAAGGATATACCTATTGGGAAAAGCAAAGTAACACTTCTGAATAAAGTTTTGATGCTAGTATATTCTTTCTGTAACTGAATCTTATTGCTGAGATTTGGTTAGATCTGATCTGTTTACAAACAAGATATCATATACTAAACCTAATAAAAAGAATAAGATGATGCAGACATCAGATCTGAAAAACAAAAGTGTCAATCTTGGGAGAGTGCCTGTTTTGGCAATATGTTATATACATGAGATTTTTTTTCCTCTGGGAACTTTAACCTCATTTAAATGCCTATAAATGAAATCCACGGCATAGCCTATTTTTAAAAATTATTACCATCAAAGGCACTGTGCAGCTCAACTGAATTTTTTTGCAGTTGAATTTTGGTATGTATGATTTGATGGTATTAGAAATTGACTGAAATAAAACATCTGAACAACATTGAACAAAACAGCTCAGCACTTAGATTTGCTGACAAATAAACCAAATATGTTATAAAACTAAAGAAATTATTCCTACTAAACATAGCTCCTCTCACAGAACACAGATGAGAGGATTTTTAGGCCAGTAAAATATATGATACTATAATGATGAATCCATGTCATTATATAGTTGTACAAATCCATAGAATGTACAACACAAAGAGTGAACCTTAATGTTAGCTAAGAACTTAGGTGATTACGTTGTGTCAGTATAGGTTCATCAGTTGTAAAAAATGTACTATTCTGGTGGGAAATTTTGGTCATAGGGAAGGCTATGCAAGCATGGGGGAAGGGGGTAAATGGGAAATCTCTGTAACTTCCTCTCAATTGTGCTGTGAACCTAAAACTGCCTTTAAAAATTAAGTCTTGTAGTTTCTGGGTGGCTCAGTCTGTTAAGCATCCAACTCTTGATATCGGCTGAGGTCATAATCTCATATGAGATCGAGCTCCAAGTCAGGCTCTTCACTGACCACATAGAAACTTCTTGAGATTCTTTCTCTCCCTGTCTCTCTGACTCTCCCCTACTCTCATGCACAGGAGTGCTCTCTGTCTCTCTCAAAATAAATAAATAATCTTAAAAAAAGCTGTCTTTAAAAAACCAGCTCCACAATGATCTTAATGTTGCTGGATCCTATGGGAAAAACACAGTGTTAATAAGGAACTTACCTTCCAGCAGCCATTTTTGAAAATTCAACCTGTGAGGTGCCCGGGTGGCTCAATCAGTTAAGTGTCCAACTCTTGATTTCAGCTCCGGTCATGATTTCACAGTTCATGGATTCAAGCGTAGCATCAGATGCCATGCTGACAGTGTAGAGCCTACTTGGGATTCTCTCTCTGCCCCTCCCCTGCTCATGCTTTCTCTCTGTCTCTCTCTCTTTATCTCTCACAATAAATAAGTAAACTTCTAAAAGATAATAATAATAAATGAAATTTCAATCTGGTATTTCAAATTCAGAAATATGTTTGTTC
This sequence comes from Crocuta crocuta, assembly GCF_008692635.1. Classification (NCBI taxonomy): domain Eukaryota; kingdom Metazoa; phylum Chordata; class Mammalia; order Carnivora; family Hyaenidae; genus Crocuta; species Crocuta crocuta. Next base: position 2,497,575 of record NW_027533010.1, on the reverse strand, counting down.
TCTGAGAATCTAAAGCTTCCTAAAATTGGGAAATGGAAATATCACAAGGGAAAACATAAGAAATCAAATTGATCTATCTAATTTTTAAGACAGCCTTACATACTTAAGATTAGATTCAAGCATCCTCTCCTTCATAAGACTTCCCAGATACTCTTTTCACATGAAGCTGGTCACTGGCCCTTCCTCTGTGTAAACCTCCTCAAAGTTTACAAACTTTCCTCAAAGTCCTGTGTAAACCTTCATAATTTCACTTATCACATTGTGCTATGCTCATATTCCTTGGTCCGTTCCCCCAAGTGAGCACAATATCCTCTACTCAGAAATGTTTGTTGAATCAACAAGTACCTTTCCCACACCTGCTATGTGCTTGTTCATTATTCTTAGATATAAATGTAAATTTAATCTACAAAAATATTTTTATACTTCATGCCTGTATGTGCTCATGGAAATCTTTTTTTCCCTGGGAGTCCAAGGTTTTTGGAAATTCTGAGATATCTATGACTGTAGCAGAGCTCTATAATCAGACAGCACAGAGAAATGTCAAAAGAACTGCATTCCAACTCCAGGCTTGGCCAAACATTCACCCTCCCTGTGTCTACTCTCCTTATCTAAACAATGAAGACAGCAATGCCAGCCTCACACATCTGCTGTGCACAAAAATTAATAAAATTTATCAACGATCTAAAAAAGATTTAAATAACTTGGAAATTTTATCACAATAGAGAAAATACAAATGGTTGCAGTTCTATTTCTTTTTAACCTCAATGCATTCCTGAAAACCATGAATGAATAACAGTAAAGTAGATCATAACATAGATCAAATTCCTTGAAAAAATGATATGATTTTCGAATGTTATATAGCCAGCAAAGAGTAGACACCAAATAAATATGACTTCTTTAATAATTCTTCACATTTTTATATTGAAGTATGTCATGCATACAACAAAGTACACAAAATGTAAATGAAGCTCAATGAATTCTTTTTGAAAGTGAATATACCTATGTAGGCACCGCCCAGATCAACAAATTAATCACTTTGTAAAAGGTGAAAGATTTATGCAATCTGAAGAGAAACCAGAGTATCAACAAATTAATCATTCTGATGTTCCCCTCTGCCTTTCCCAGTCACTAACCACTTCTGCCTCCCCAAAAGTAACAAACATCCTGATTCCCTAACTATATTTGATTTCCTAACTATCCCGATTATCCCAACTGTAGTTTAGTTATATCTTTTTTTTGAAGTTTACATAAATATAGTCACAAGAGCACATGTATTATCTTGTGTCTTGGTTCTTTCAGACAACATTGTATTTGTGAGATTTATCCATGTTGTTCTGCATGGCTGTAGTTCATTTACTTTCATTGCTGCATAGTATTCCATATAATAATGTAAGCCATTATTTATCTATTCTACTGTTAAAGACTACTGTTTGACTATTACAAATTTAAATTAATAAAATTATACTCCAAACCTTAGAAAGCAGGCACAAGTGTACTATGTACTATAAACACATAGGAAACCTCAGCATATCAGATGCAAATTGTGTCCCAACACAAAATTATGCTACATAACACAAAAATATAATTATTTAATCATTAGCTTAATCTAAATCTAAAACAACTATGTAAGAAATCTCTAATGTTTAATTTGCTTTGCTTTTGATTTTAAAATTTCAGATGAGATTTTTCTCAATTTTTTAGTGGTTTGTAGGACTCAAACCTCTTTTGAAAAATTTATCATGGTTAGTCTAAACAGATAACCTCATTTTATGTTAATATATTTTCTTGTAACAAATATAATTTCTAAAATATCATTTCATTTTTAAAAACCAAGTGTTAACAGTTTTCTCTGGGTGAAGAGATTATTAATTTATTTTCTTCCCCTTGCTTATATATACATATATATATATTCTAAAAAAATCTAAACTCTAACTAATATAAGTTGCCTTTTTTCTTTAATGTATTTTCATAAATTATCAGTCTTCAAATCACAATATCTGAAAATAATCTAGTTTCCTTTCCCCACTGAATGAAGTATAAATGTTTGGATAAATCAACAGATAAATGGTTTTCCCATTTATGTCTACCTTTGAAAGGGGCAAAAAAAATTTACAAGTAAAATTTCAAAAGCTTGCTTTGCAGTTATGCTTACATTTTGGTTACAGAACCATTCTAGATGCTATTCATAGTATCATGTTATTCATGTCAATGCTAGCAAATATAAAAATTGTTTCCTGCAAAAAGAAAGTGTTATCAGTTAGCAATTGAGTATGAAAATGAAATGAACTACACTGGGAGATCAACAAAAAACAAACAAACAAACAAGTAAACATATAAAAATGCTAAGACATTGAACTTCAAGGATTTGTTTTCATTTTTCCAGTCTAGTGAAGTCTTGTCCAGAATGTTTGGCCTCGCAATTTAAGCCCTGATGGTAGTGTGCCAAGAATCTTGCAAAGATTGAAACACCAATTTCAGGCCTTTTATTTATTTAATTTGTTAAGATTTTCCTATTCAAGAAAGGTGATCTGATTCAGTGGTAAGGCTCAGAGGTAAGGAAAACAGACTGCCTGAATCTGAATGTTCTACTCCCCATCCCCCACTCCTAGCTGTGTGGCATTGGAGACCATATGGATGCATGAGCTGTGACTCATAAGTCCCAGGGATAGCCACAAATAAGGGTTCCATTATTTGCATATGCGTAAAACTCACAGCCAGATGGGTGGGGGGTAGCAGAGCCCACATGCTTGCTACTTTGCAGAGGCCAATTATAGCCTGGTTGTGAGCAGCAACAGCCCAGAAGAGCCTCTCCAAGCAAGGGAGTTCTCCACCATAAAGCTTAGGAACTTAACCACCACAGCTTGATGGCACAGTCTCACTACAGGGTCCATGCTGTCCCTCCACTGGCCACTGGCACATGGAGTTCATGTTGATTATGTGCCCTCAGCAGCCACCAGAGAGAAAAGATCACTCCATGCCTGTAGGCTCCCACCTAGAGGTTAGCATAGTAAGGCTTTTTACCATACCCCAAAGGACATGTGTTTGTGATATGTGTATTAATAGAAAAGTTTTTTGAATAATTTTTGTAGTGAACAATTTTTATTAAACAAACTCCACATTGAGCAATTCCATAGTAAAAATAAGTAATTTGGATGTGCCCCTTATTATTCTGTTGAAACCAGTGGAGCGACCGTAACATGGTACCTTGCAGAAATTTTGAACAAGTTATTTGATCTCTCTGTGCTTGTTTCCTCCTCAGGAAAAAGGAGCAATCGTAACAGTTCTTACCATACTATGATGATTAAATGATCTCATGTTGTGAGACACCGTAGAATGATGGACATCTATTGACAGCCTAATCAATGTTCATTGCTATCCCAATAATTGTATTCTGTCTATCATCCTATAGTCACTGGCTTCTTTTCTAATAGGAGAAATTTTTTTTTCAAATTCATCTTATATATACTTTTAACAGAATAGAGAAAGCAGAGTTTAGACAACAACACCAACAACAAAATAATAATTATTATAATAATAGTTACACAAAAGTACCTAACACTTACTGAGAGCTTATTACATGCCAAGCACTGTATAAGGATTACCGCATCTAATCTTATCAGTCATCCTGTGAGGTACATATTAGTATTATCACCATCATCATCATTGGCCCCATTTCTCAGATAGGAAAACTGAAGCTTAGAGGTCGAATAACCTGCCCAAGGTCACAAACTAGTAAATGGTAGAGCCGGAATGCAAACTTAGATCTGTGTCATAGCCCTTAACTATGAGGGCACTATAGCTCCCAACAAGGGGTGCTAATCATATGTTTGGTATAAAGGAATCGTTGGCATTAATGTCTACCAACAGTTTAAAGAAGTAAAACAGAAAAAGACAGAGAGAGAATATAAATGGGGAGGGAGGGAGGGAGGAGGCAGGCAGGCAAAAAGATTTAAGACCCTAACTGCCTTCCAGACTTTGCATAAAGGAATTAATTAGGTGATTGGTATTATGTTAATTTTGCTGTATTTAACTCAAAGAACTTCCTCTACTAGCATGGAGCAGGAAATCTGCTACCTAAACTAAACTAAGTTCACCAAAGAACCTGATGAACTCAGCAGAAAGCTCTTACATTAGGCCAGTGGAGAAAACCTAACAAACTATTACAGGTCAACTGACATTTTTTTAGTTTTATGTCTTCCTGCATTGTAAATATTAGTCAAAGAGTTATTCACAAAATGGTTTCACCCCAGACTGGAATTTAGTACTGACAGCAACAAACCTGTGGCACAGCTGAGCAAACGGGAAGTCAGAGGAGCTAAGTACCGGTCCCAGCTTCTCACCTACGAAAGGCAAGTGCTTCGAAAGGTCATAGGGTTGACTGGCTAAAGAGCTTCTCAGGGTCTTGGTGGGGTGGTGGGTGATGTTGTACAGAGGGGAGAGCACAGATTTCCTTATCAAACACATCTGCAGTGTAGTCCCAGTTGTCAACTGAGTGGTGACAACCAAACTGATCAGAGACTTACACAGAGCACTGGAGGAAGGGGCTACAAAGGACCTAACCTAATTTAGGTGGTAGATTTTGTTGTTTTTGTTTTATGTTGTTGAGGGGGGTTGGTGAGGGGAGAGGTTGCAAAGGTTTTCTGGGGAGGTTATGCCTAAAATGAATAAAGTGTTTAGAGATTGCATAGCAAAGTGATTCAGTGTTCTGGCTTAGCTATCAGAAAAAACTGGGTCCAAATGCCCACACTGTCACTTACTAAGTAAGTGGCTGGCAGTTCCTCATTCCATTTGAAATGAGACTGTAATATCTCTCTCAGAGTATTGTGAATATTAACCAAAATCATGTACATTAAAGCATTTAACAGCATTCAATAATTGGTAGCTACAATGATAGAAAACTCCAGCAATGATTTTTCTTGCTTGATTTTTCAAGCATTTATGGTACAAAAGAATCCATCCTGGGCAGCCCCAGCAACTGACATACCTATTCCATTGTTTCTCAAAATGTTGTCCTAAAAGCATCAATATCAGAATCACTAGAAAATTTGTTTCAATGCAGGTGCCTAGACACTACCTATAGTGGGCTGAATAATGGCCCCAAAAGATATGTCCACCTAGAAGATGTGAGTGTGATCTTAGCTGGGAAAAGGATTTTTGCAGATATAATTAATAAAGGATTTCAAAATGAGATTATCCTGGATTGGGGGAAGAGGAGAATGTAAATCAATGACTATGGCCCTTAGACAAGAAGGGCAGAAGACACACAGAGGAGAAGGGGATATGAAGTCAGAGGCAGAGATTGAAAAAGTGCATCTACAAGCCAAGGAACACAAAGGATCACCAGGTATCACTGAAAACGAGGAGAGAGACATGGGATGGATTCTCTCAGAGACTTTGGAAGGAACCAACCCTGCTGAAACCTTAATTTCAGCCTCCAAAATTGTAAGTGAATAAACATCTGCCACCAAGTTTATGGTTAATATGTCATGGCAGCCCTGGGAAACTAACACAATACCCTCAGGGGATCCAGGTTGGTGTCTGGGAATCCATTCTACCAAGCTCCTCAGGTGATTCTGGTGCCCATAAGCACAGCAGAACCTCTGCCCTATGGCTTCAGGAGACTACAGTGCCCTCTTTATGACCATCATTCAGAGCATGGGTCCGATAGACATCTGAAGCCAGGGCTAAGGCCAGGGATTTCTTCCCAGCCTTAACATGAGATCTGCTTGGGGTCAAGCCAGTGAGTTTGCAGCTCCATAGGCCCTTCACACACCTCAACTAAGTCTCCAGAAGAAGTCTAAATTAGGGTTCAGAAATTGGAATGTGTCTTCTCATTCCTACTTGAGGGTAAGTATCAAACCTCGTTGTTTCATGGTAGATCCAGGAAAGTACTCCCAACTCTAGCACTAACCCAAATGTGGAATTTTACACAAATACAATATGTTCACACTTGATCACACATTCCAATTTCTAGAAAAACAGCTCTACTATGGATTGAATGTTCACGATCCCCACAAATACATACAATAAAATGCTACCCACCAATGTGATGGTATTAGAAGATGGGACCTTTGGGATATAATTAAGATTATATGAGATCATAAAGGTGAATCCTCCAGGGATGGGATTAGTGCTCTTATGAAAAGGACCCCAGAGATCTCTCTTGCTTTCTATCTGTCACATGAAAGTATAGAGAGAAAATGGCCATCTGAACACCAGGAAAAGGACCCTCAACAGACCTGGAGTCTGTTAGCGACTTGATCTTGGGCTTCCCAGCCTCTAGAACTGTGAGAAATAAATTTCTGTTGTTTATAAGCTACCCAGTCTATGGCACTTTGTTATAGCAGCTCAAACAGACTAAGACATGCAAGACAGGGACAAGAAATAGTGAATCCGAATGAGAGAGGACGAAGGGTATAGGGGCAGCTGGTCTTTTTCTTTTTTTAATATTGTTTAAGAATCTCTGCTCTAGGAAGAGTGTCAGGCCTATCCACTCCACCATAATCCCATACCTAAGGAGAAAGAACTCTATTACAGCGTAAGGAAAATATGAATCTTAAACATAATTAGGCCAAGACACTTGGGCTTGAAATGTTTGGAAATACCCTATTTGGAAATAAAATAAAGAGGTTCAAAGCGCCACGTGTTTCAGGTTGACAGTTTTCTCTCATTCCTCCCTCCCAACAAGTATAGTAACATTCTCAGAAGCGTAAAAGTGCCACATATTTGGGAGGTGCTATCATACTTAAGAGGCCTATCCAGCAGTTCTCAAACATTCATGAGACTCATCTGGAGATTATATTTAAAATGGACATTTCTAGGTACTAAACCAAGGGATTCTGATTCAACCGGTCAAAGGTGGGGCTGTAACTCCAGAAAATGGAAATAGAGAATAAATAAATAGAACTCTAGCCTATGCTAAAATCAAAATACAAAGTCAATGTGGCTCCCGATAGAGGTTTGGAGTCTACATGTTCTTGAGTGCTTCTTGCATACTGTCCCTCTGGAATCAAATGGATTGATGGTAGTAAGTAACCACATCAGAATTCACAACAAAGATCCTAAAAACAGGAAGTCATCCCCTTACAGTTTACTCTTCAGGCTTTCCTGATCCTAATTCTGTCATAAACCAACCCTAATTAGCTTTTTTTAAACTCACTTTTAGTTAAAGTTCAGTAGAAGTACTAAAATCAGTTAACCCCAGAGAAAAACAAAATAAAAACTCTGTAGTGCTTCATGGTGTCCCAGCCACACTGTAATTTTTATGATCTTTCATGTTTGACAAAGTTTGGTTCTTACCACTCTTGATTTATGATAAATAAGACCATGAAAAAAAGTATGTTCCAAATCTTTTTACTAAATCAGATAAGAGCTAGAAAATAATGTGGTTTTCTTTCATGTGATCTCTGTAAGTCTCACCATGAAACTTGCTATTGCAGCATACCTTGTACTATAGGTTGCCGCCACTGTTTGCACATGACAGATAAAAATCAATAGTATTACAAGCTGGGGAGAGATTAAAACCAAACACTAGAAAAACATCAAAACTTCTATCAGTCACATCTGTCTTTGTTATTTTGTTCTCTGCCTCAGTGATGGCTCAGCAAAGAAACTACATTTACATAACTATCAGTTGTCTTTTATCACTGTACCACCAGTTGCCATTGCCACCAGTATCATGAAAAGAGTTCTGATGCTTTTCTGGATGTTCCTTCCTTCACACAATCCCTCACCACAAACATTCAAAGGGCAAATATATGCCTCCATGAGTCAAAAAGCATGAGGTCTCAGGCCAGAAACAGTATGATTAGAAGCACAAATTTAATCTACACAAACCAGGACAGTTGTTTATACGTATATAAACCAAAGTAATCAAGATTTCTATATATCCGTTCAGAGGCAAAAAAGACAAGATGTAAATTCAAGAGAGTCAGAGGGAATTACCACTAAGTCCCTCTAAGGAGTGTATTTCTCTTAAAACAATAATTCCATTAAATTACATCAGTTGTTTCCATTTGGAAGCAACTTGTTATTACAGAAACAACAGAGAATTTTAAATCAGACAGTAGTAGTAGGTTTAATTCTGGTTCAGTCACTACTTGGCTTTGAGCAAACGATTTCACTCACGTGAGCCTCAGGTTTTTGTTTTTTAAAATTGCAATAATAATCTCTATCTCAAAGACAGAAGACTTAGTAAAGAGAGCATGGTATTGCTTGTCATGTTAACAAGCATTCGATAAATGGTCAGTTTGAAGCCTTCTAACACAACCATTACTGGCTTTATAATTATATTTGACTAAAATCCATTCTTCCACTAAATTTAACAATCTAGTTTAAATACTAACAAAGTATAATTTCTTAGTGTTTTTTTTTTTTCTGGTAGTCTATTCTCCCTCTTCTCACCTAGACCACACCTGTTAAAATCATATGTAAAATTTTTAAAAATAACATTTTCTTATATCATACACAAAAATAAACTCAAAATGGATCAAGGATCTAAATGTGAGACCTGAAAATATAGATATTCTAGAAAAGACACACACAGTAATTTCTCTGACATTAGTCATAACAACATTTTTCTAGATATATCTCCTGAGGTAAGGAAATAAAAGCAAAAATAAACTAGTGAGACTACATCAAAATAAAAAGCTTCTGCACAGCAAAGGAAACAAGCAACAAAGCTAAAAGATAATCAACTGAATGGGAGAAGACATTTGTAAATGACATATCTGATAAAGGGTTAGTATCCAAAATATATAAAGAACTTCTAAAACTCAATATCAAAAAAACAATCCAATTTAAAAACAGGCAGGAGACATGAACAGACATTTCTTCAAAGAAAACATTCAGGGGGTTCCTGGGTAGCTCAGTCAGTTAAGCATCCAACTTCAGCTCAGGTCATGATCTTGCAATTTGTGGGCTCAAGCCCCATGTTGGGCTCTGTGCTTAAAGCCTGAAGCCTGCTTCCATTTCTGTGTTTCCCTCTCTGCCCCTCTCCTGCTTGCATTCTCTCTCTCTCTCTCTCTCTCTCTCTATCTCTCAAAAATAAATAAATATTTTTTTAAAACTTAAAAAAGAAAACATTCAGATGGACAACAGACACATGAACAGTGGTCAACATCATTCATCATCAGTAAAATGCAAATCAAAACCACAACAAGTTATAATTTCACACCTGTCAGAACGGCTAAAATCAAAAACCCATGAAATAAGCGTTGGTGAGGATGTAGAGAAAAATGAACCATCGTTTGCACTATTGGTGGGAATGTTAACTGGTGCAACCACTGTGGAAAACAATGGGAAGTTTCCTCAAAAGGTTAAAAATAGAACTTACCTATGATCCAGTAATTCCACTACTGGTTATTTACTCAAAGAATATGAAAACACTAATTCAAAAAGATATATGCACCCCTGTGTTTATTGCAACATTACTTATAATAGCCAAATTATGAAAGTGACCCAAGTGTCCATTGATAGGTAAATAGGTAAAGAAGATGTGTTGTAAATATGCTATGGAATATTACTCAGGCATAAAAAAGAATGAAATCTGCCATGTGTGACAACATGGATGGACCTAGAGGGTGTTATGCTAAGTGAAATAAGTCAGTCAGAGAAAGACAAGTACCATATGATTTCATTCACAGGTAGAATTTAAGAAACAAAACAAATGAGCAAAGAAAAAAAGACAAACCATAAAACCAGACACTTAACTATAGACAACAAACAGTTACCAGAGCAAGGTAGGTGGGGGTATATGGGTGAAAAAGGTGAAGGAAATTAAGAGAACACTTATCTTGATAAGTAATATATAGACATGTTGAATCACTGTATTATACACCTAAAACTAATATAACACTGAACGTTACCTATTCTGGAATTAAAATTTAAAAATTTTAAATAAATAAAAGAAAATACAAAAGAAAGGATTTTACATGGAGGTCTTCAAAGGGCTCTTTAGCGAATAAAGTATGAGAGAATAGGTATTGCATAGACACTGGGATATCTCTTAGGTCATCTCCCAAGATAACTTCAGCTTCTTACCTGTTTCTTGGCTAGGTTCCACCTAGTTGAGGTTGCAGATAAGCAACAGCTGATAACAAATATGCTGCCATAATCTGTTTACTTGCCAGTAATTGCCTTACAGTGTATTTAAGTGGAAAAATATATAAATGAACACTTATTTCACTTGAAGCAATATTCAACAGCATGTGCAGAGTATAGAGTTTTGACTAGACACAAAAGGTTCACAGAACTTCCAGAAGGAGTTATAATAGCTGTGACAATACCCATTTCTAATGAATAATGCAGTGGTAATGGGGCAGAGAGGCTTTTCATTTATAAAAATCCTTGTCCCTTTATAAAAATCCTTGTCCCTTGTTTTCAACTATCATTTGATATTTTACCTATAGGATCAATCATTGTCATGTTTAAAGTATACAGTATACTCGTACAGTTATCACTAAAATGATTAAGAGCAGTTAAAGAGGTATGACTCAAAACTGATAAAAGCAATTCAGGGCATACAGCAGTTCTAAAATATTTTATGAACATTTCTGTGAGATCAGTGTGACAGTGACATCTCTAAGGAATCGGTGATAAGGACATCTGGTTGGGTAGAGTGCACCATGTTGGAAATCCTTGAGCAGAGCAGGGGAGAGGATGGTAGTTCCACCTAACTACTACCCTGGGCATTCCAGCAAACCACAGCCAGAACAGCGAGGTACAAACTGGGATGTGTCAGCAACAGCTGGCCAGACTGCTGGCACTGAAGGCTGTAATATTTCCTTAGGGTATAAAGGTTCCCACTCACAAGACTGCACAGAACTAATGAAGTTGAAACAAAGGTCAGAAGTAGTTCTTATTTCACTACTATTTTATCTCTACTTTTCAAAACTAAATAATTGTAAGCTAATCTTTCCAAGGACTCCTTGGAATATTTGACAATGTTCTATAATGTAACAACAACAAAGACCAGCAGCTTTATGGTCCAAAAGAGATCCACAGATGCTAAGAGCAACTGACATCACAAAATTTGATATAGTTCCTGACAGGAATAAATAATACAAAGAGATCATTACCAACATCAGTCAGGCAAGAGTAAAAGAAGTCATTGCAGAAATCCTCTTCTCCAGACTACGAGCTCCACAGCAAATCCAGAGCAATGCTGACATAGCATAAGGAAGGTTCAACACTAACTGAAGTCACTCTCCAGGCTCAGGTCAGAGGCTTCTTCTTGTGTTTGCTAATGCATCTCAGGTCAAGTTAGATAACTCTTCCAGTCCCTTAGTGGACACTATTGATCCTGCAAGGCCTTCTTTAGCTTTAAGAACAATGACTTTTATGTAAAACACTTAAGAACTCCTGAACCATGAATGCCACAGGGTTAATCTAGAAGTTGCTTGGAAATGTGTTCATGATAATGTGCAATGGTGTGATTTAGTTTGGGTTGTCTAGAACACCAGGACAAGAATTCAAGAGCAAACTGTTTATTCAGGAGGTATAAGGGACAATGTAGGAGAGAGAAAGAAGGAAGGCATCTAATAAAGGGTGAGCCTTCAAATCAGGGTGGTGCCTGAAGGTGAATTCCCGGAGGAAACTTTGGGAAATGATGCAAAACAGTCTCAGGATGATCTCATCTGAGAGCAAGGGAGCTGGGGTATTTTATATGCCAGCCCCAGAGAGTTATAGAATGAGGCCTGCTGAGGAAGGGGGAATCTTAATTCCCCAGAACCAACCTTCTATCCATGGAAAAAGTGGCCTTTGGAGGCAACCCTCAGATACAGAGAAGCAGCTGGAGGCCCACTAGAGAAGAATGTAAGGTCCAAGAGATAAGGGTGGGTGCTGGCACCTTCTGCCAGTACAACATTCCCGTAAATTAGTTATGATTTGTTTGTCCACTGGAATGAGTGACATATTAATTCAATGTGAATGTACTAAGGAATATTAGATTCGTTTTTTTAAAAATAATGAAACCTGAAGCTTTTTTCAGAACATTTTCAGGCAATGCAAATGTTCAAGATATTTTTAGTGCTGAATCTAAGAAAAGCTATAATAACTTTCTGCCCAGCTATTCAATTTTGTCAGTTTTAATTTATAATAAATATTTAAAATATTAAAATATGTCATTTGAAGCATGAAGTTTGGTTCCATTGATATGTTTCATTAGTGTTTTCCATCTATATTTGGGCTTCTTTTTGTCAAAATTGTTGTTAAAGATTTAAGTAGGGTAAACTCAAGAAATATTCACTGATGCTAAGCTTCTATCTAGAATATCAAAAGATGTGTCCAATCTATTCTCAACACTATATCAAACATTTACAGAGAGATACAAAAGAAGTGTTAGACTACCCTCCCTACTCTCAAAGAGATCACAATTTAGCCAGTAGGGGTGGGGGCAGGAAAAGCAGAGGGAAACCACACATAAAATTATGAGTATGGCCAAAAGAGCAATAGGAACTTCGAGAAAGATGCCAATTGGGCTATGTTAATTCAAAATAACAGAAGAGGAGACCTAAGCCAGGCTTTTAAGAGTGGATAGAATTTGGAAACACAGAAAGGAGAAAACAATTCAGTTAAAGGGAAAGCAGCAAGAGCGAAGGCCTCCTGGGGGCTTGACCAGGTAGAGATCAGTAAGGAGACTGTCTGAAAGGGGACTGGGATACAAATTGGGAAATTACATACTCTGGCCCCTATCAGTCTCTATGAATCCATCTTCTATGTTAATTTTTTCATCAGTCTCTCTGTTGCAGCCCCTCAGGACTGATTTCTGTTCCTGCCTCAGTCCTTTGTGCCTCCTGTTCTCTCTGCCTAGACTACTCTTCTCTGGATCTTGGCAAGCTTTCCCCTTCTCTTCATTCAGATCNCACTGGGTGTTATGTGGAAACTAATTTGACAATAAACTATTTGTAAAAAAAAAAAACAAAAACAAAAAACAAAACAAAACAAAACAAAAAAACAGATCTTAGCTCAGATGTCGACCACTCCCAGCATAAAATCCTGTTTTGCCTTCCTGTGGTATTTAGCCCAATTGGAAATATTCTTAATTACTTTAATCTAACTATGCCACTAAAAGATAAATTCCACAAAGGCAGAGGTCTCTTTGCCCTCTTTATCACTTATTGATAGACTCTACTATAGTGCCTGGCACAGGCCTGCCACACAGTAAGATGACATGCTGAATAAGCAATGGAAACAGAGTCATAGGCATGGAGGAGGGTCAGATTGATACGCCCTTGTAAGCCAAGCAGAAAAGGCAAAAAGGAAACCTCTATAGGTATCTGAGCACTATCTTAGGAAAAGTAGTATAAGAATAGTATCCACATACTAAGCATTTAATAAAATTATCCATGATAATCAAGCATCCTGCAGAGTAGACAGATACATATTATTCCCATTTAACAGGTGGGGAATCTTGGGCCCCACTCATCAAAGGGAATAATTGGTATTCAACCTTTGGTCTCTCTAAAACCCTCATTCTCCCCATTAACCATGATGCAAAACAAGATTTCTTTTTCAAAATTGGGATAATAGGCAATTTTAGATAGTAGAAAAGGTGGGAAAATCAATGGAAACCTAGCAATAAGTAGTAGTATTTTATTATACATGAGACATTAACATATGATAGAATTTGATTTTCAAATCAGTAGAGAAGGATGAATTTTTCATTATATATGAAAATGTGGCTAACATTTAACTATTTGAAGGAAGGCTAATTTATATAACTAACTTATATTATACTCCAAAGTAAATTCCAGGTGGATTGTAGAGATAAATGTAAAAAGTGTGTGTGTGTGTGTGCCTGTGTGTGTGTGTGTGTGTATTTAAAGCTAGAAAAAATATAGGTAAATATATACCTGATTTTTTTTTTTAATTTTAAGGGTGCCTAGGTGGTTCAGTCTGTTACGCATTCAACTTTTGATTTGACCCAGCTTGGGTCATGATCTCATGGTTCCAGATACCAAGCTCTGTGCTGGGCTCTGCGCTAGCTGCAAAGAGCTTACTTGGGATTCTCTCTCTCTGTCCCTCACCCACTCACCGTTTAGCTATCTCTCAAAATAAATAAACATTCAAAAAAAAAGAAAAAAGTGTTTAAAAGGCCTTTTACAACACACACATAAAGGCAGAATTTGTCATATGGAGCCAGACTGATAGATTTGACTCCATAAAAATGTAAAACACTGTTCACGATTTTAGAAAGATATCCTAAAGGAGAGCCTAGCTGGCTCAGTCAGTAAAGCACATGGCTTTTGATCCTGGGGTTGTAAATTCAAGTCCCATGTGGGGTATTGAGATTACTTAAAAGTAAAATCTTTAGGGGCGCTTGGGTGGCTCAGTTGGTTGAGCACCCAGCTCTTGATTTCCATTCAGGTCCTGATCTTGCAGTTTGTGAGATCAAGCCTCTTACCGGACTCTGCACTGACAGCTGGGAGCTTGCTTGGGTTTCTCTCTCTCCCTCTCTCTCTGCCCCTCCCCCACTCACTCTCTCTCTCAAACTTATAAATAAATAAATACTTTAAAAAATAAATAAGTAAAAATAAAAAATAAACTAAATAAAAATAAAAAGTTACCCTAAATTTAAAGGCAAATGTTAAATGGAGGGAAATATTTGCCCATGTAAGATAGAAAAGTTATTTTTCTTAATACATTAGAAATTATTAAAAATCAGTGAGAAAAAGAACTGAACCCCAAAAATGCAACGGTTCTGTATACTCAAATCACAAAAGAAGAAATATAAATCAGCACTAAATGTAAGAAAGTATTTAACCTCACCAAAAATGAAATAGATCTAAATTAAAATAATAATATACCACTTTTTACCTAGTAAGTTTAGAAAAAGTTTTAAAAATTATACTTACCCATTGTTGTGAAGGATACAAGAAAATAGGTGTTCTTACATACTGCTAGAAATGTATGAGAAGAAACTTTTGAGGGCAATTTAAAAATACACATCTAAAGCCCTAAAAAATTGCATTTCTGTCAAAAAAAGTATAGTATAGAAATAGCCATAGAATTATACAATGTTTATATCACTTTTTTTAAAAAAGAAAAGAAGTTGGGTAATCATTAAATAAATTATAATATCTCTCTATCATATTTCAGTGAAAAATGTGTGTGTGATAATAACTTAAGAATGTAATCAAAACAGGCTCACAGTGCAATATATATTTAGAAATCTGATTTCAAAACTAGGTATGATGCGACGCCTGGTTTGTAATGTTTAAGTGTATATATAGTAAGAGAAAAGGGAAAAAACTAAAAATTAGAGGGATCATATAAAAACATGAACAAGTGATATCTGTGTGTGGCACATTACAGCAGCTTTTATTTTCTTTTATTTCTTGATATTTTCCAAACTTTTAACAAGTAAGGTTTACTTCCTAATTTTTTAAAGCCAGTCTTGTGGGTTTTGTTTTCTTCTGATAGTTTAAAAAAGAGAAATCAGGGCACCTGGGTAGCTCAGTCGGTTAAGTGTCCAATTTTCAATTTCAGCTCAGATCTTCATTTCATGATTTCATGAATTGAAGCCCCTCATCGGACTCTGTGCTGACAGTGCAGAGCTTGCTTAGGATTCTCTCTCTCTCCCCCCCTCTCTCTGCCCTTTCCCAACTCACACTGTTTCTCTCTCAAAATAAATAAATAAAAATTTTTTTAAATGAGAGAGAAAATCAGAATCTAGTTGCAATTTCTCTAGTGCTGAGAAATGGCCCTTAAAATATTTTACCTGTAAGTCACCTTTAGAAACTGACGCCTCCTGTGCTAGTTCCCCCATTTCAATGATGACCACAGACCTGGAGGCTTGGGGCGGGGGGTTCCCAGCATAGCACCACAATGGACAGCTGCAACCTTGGATTTTATTCTGAACTCTCTAACCTTCAATAAGCCACTTACCTTGCTCTACTTTAGATTCTTCAATTATAAAACATGCATGCTGCTTATTACCTTGATTCTAGCACTAATTGAGCACTAAAGTGCAAGTCATTATACAGAATTAGAGGGTCTCTGTGCAGTGGGCTCAAGATCCAACTAACTTTAAATAAAATGGCTTAATGTGAAGTGGCTCAGATCAAGGTGCAATTAGTATTAAAAGCAGCACACAAATGACTTAGAAGTTAAGAACTGTGTGTACTGTACTTTTACAAGGCAGGTCCCAACTATTTCTGTAATTGCTAGGTTTTAACATGGTTCTATGGCTTTTAAAAATTTTAGTGACATATGAATTCATACTACAAAATATTACTAAATTACTGTAGTAGAATGTAAATTATACATAAAGAGATTCCTTTTTTAAAAAAAAAAAAACATGAGCAACAGAAATAGAGCAACAAAAAAAGAGAAGAGTTAATATGAAATTTGTTGTCTTTATTCTTTGGCTCTCTGTTACCCAGCTACTCAAATATTAAATGGACCCAGGAAGACAAGGATATGGGAAAGACAACTTCTGTGTGATATACTGAAACTGGCAGGGCCAAGGTGAGACAAGAGTAGCAGACCTCTCAGTGTTCTCCCAACTTCCACTGCCTTATTGAGGTATTGTCAATTAGGCCATCAAGATATCTTTATCAGGCACTACTCTCATAGTTTACCTTGTACAACCCAAGTTAATCTAGTAAGTGATCAGGGACATCATTGGAGGGCTAACTCTATCACTCAAAAAATTAACTCTTCATCTTACCATACACTTTGCCAGAAAATACCGAAAGAAGCAGTGGGAGTGTCCAACACTATTACAATCTATAAGTATAAAATATCATTATCTCTTAAAGGAAAAACAGTCCATGCCTAAAAGTCAGACAACTACAGCTCACTTACTGAAGTGCTTGGCAGAATAAAAGTACTCTGACACAGTCCTCATATAGAAGATTTTTTTGAGTGGACTATTTTCAAACTTTATTAATATGTAATTTACAGATCATAAAATTCACCCATTCAATTAGTTCTCTGTATATTATGGATACAAATCCTTTATAAAAAATAAACATTTTTTTAAAAAATGGGATTTACCAATAATTTTCTAATCAACCCAATGACTTCTCTTTTCATTTTCTTAATGGTGTCTTTCAAAGCATGAAAGTTATCCACTTTGATAAAGTCCAACATATCAATTTTTCCTTTTTTTAAACTAAAAATATTTTACCCATTTCTCCCACCCCCACCCCCACCTCTCACCTCTGGATATATACATATATATGTATACATATTTATATATATTAGATACTGCATGTAAGAGAGATTATACCATATTTGTCTTTCTCTGTTGGACTTATTTTATTTAGCATCATGCCCTCAAGATCCATCCATGCTGTCACAAATGGCAAGATTTCATTCCTTTTTTTAGGGTTGAATAATATCACATTGCGTGTGTGTGTGTGTGTATGTGTGTAATGTGTATATATACGTATATGTATGTATACATATGTATGTATGTGTATATATGTATGTATGTGTATGTATATATACACATATATATACAATTCTTTTATCCATTCATCCATCAATGAAGAATTAGATTGTTTCCATAACTTAGTCTTAGAAATATTGTTGTGAATATGCAGCACATAATGAACAATGACCATGTATCTTTTCAAATTAGTGTTTTCATTTCCTTCAGATAAATACCAGAAGTTGAATTGTTGAGTTGCTGGATCATACTGTGTAGTTCTATTTTTAATATTTTGAGGAACCTACATACTGTTTCCCATAGTGGCTGCACCAATTTACATTCTCATGAGCACTGCACAAGCTTTCCTTTTCTACACATCCTTGACAACACTGGTTATTTCTTACCTTTTTGATAACAGGTGTGTGTTGATATTTCATTGTGATTTTGATTTAATTTTCCCTAATGATTAATGATATAGAACAGCTTTTCATGTGCCTTTTGGCCAACTGTATATCTTCTTTGGGGAAATGTGTATTCAGATCTTCTGCCAGTTCTTTAATAGGATTGTTTGGTATGAGTTCTTTATATATTCTGAATATTAGCTCCTTATCAGATACACAATTTGCAAATATTTTCTCCCAATCAGTAGATCTCCTTTTCACTCTGTTAATTCTGTCTTTTGCCATGCTGAAGGTTTTTAATTTCATGTAGTGTTCCTTGTTTATTTTTGCATCAGATTTTCATATCAGATTCAAAAAATCATGACCAAGACCTATGTCAAGGAGCATACCGCCTATGTTTTCTTCTAGGAGTTTTATGGTTTCAGGTCTTGTGTTCAAGTTTTTCACACATTTTGAGTTCATTTTTGTGTATAGTATAAGATTGCCCAGTATCTTTTTTCTGCATGTTTTCCAGCACCTCCTATTAAAGAGATTGTCCTTTATCCTTTGTATATTCCTGACTCCTTTGTCATAAATTAATCAACATATGCCTAGGGTTTTTTTCTGGGATCTCTATTATGTTTCATTGATCTATGGGTCTGTTTTTATGCCAATACCACACTCTTTTAATTACTATATCTTCATAATGAGTTTGAAATCAGTAAGCATGATGCCTCCAGTTTTGTTCTTTTTCAAAATTGCTTTGGCTATTCAGGATGGCTTTATGGTTTTATGGTTCCAAACAAACTTTAGGACTGTTTGTTCTATTTCTGTGAAAAACACAATTTTGATAGGTTATTGCATTGAATTTGCATGTTGCTCTGGGTAGTATGAAGATTTTAACAATATTTATTCTTCTAATCCATCAGCACAGAATACCTTTCCATTCATTTATGTCTTCTTCAATCTCTTTTATTAATGTCTTGTAGTTTTCAATATACAGGTTTATCACCTCCTTGGTTAAATTTATTCCTAGGTATTTTATTCTTTTTCATGTAATTGTAAATGTAACTGTTTGCTAAATCTCTCTGAATGATAGTTCATTATTAGTAAATAGAAATGCAACAAATTTGGAAGGTATTAATTTTGCATTTTTTCACTTTAATTAATTTATTAATTCTATAAGTTTTCTGATGGAGTCTTCAGGATATTCTACATATGATATCATGTCATCTGCAAATAACAGCACTTTTACTTTTTCTCTCCAATTTGGATGACTTTTATTTATTTTTTTAAGTTTATGTATTTATTTTGAAAGAGAAAGAGAGAATAAGTGGGGGAGGGGCAGAAAGAGGGGAGCAGAGATCCAAAGCAGGCTCTGTGCTGACAGCAGAGAGCCCAATGTGGGGATCAAAGTTACAAAACATGCGATTATAACCAGAGCTGAAGTTGGACGCTTAACCAACTGAGCCACCCAAGTGCCCCTGGATGCTTTTTATTTGCTTGCCTAATTGCTCTAGCTAGGACTTCCAAAACTATATTGAATAAAAGTAGAGAAAGTAGACATCCTTGTCTTATTCCTCTTTGTTGTTTTTTTTTAGCTTTTTTAAAGTTTATTTATTTATTTTGAGAGAGAAAGTGGGAGAGGCAGACAGAAAAGAGAGAGAATCCCAAGCAGGCTCTATGCTTAGCCTGACATGGGGCTCAAACTCAAAACCATGAGATCATGACCTAAGCCAAAATCAAGAGTCAGACACAACCAACTGAGCCCCCCAGGAGCCCCTATTCTTTTTTTTTTTTTTTTAAGTTTATCCATTTTGAGAGAGAGAGAGAGTGGAGGGGAGAGTAGAGAGAGAGAAGGAGAAAGAGGGAATCCCAGCAGGCTCTACACCATCAGCGCAGAGACCTACAGGAGCTCAGACTCACAAACCACGAAATCATGACCTGAGCAGAAATCAAGAATCAGACACTTAACTGACTGAGTCTCCCAGGAACCCTATCTCATTCCTGATCATTAAGAAAAAGCTTTCAACTTCTCATCATTGAGGATCATGCTAGCAGTAGGCTTATTATATATAACCTTTATTATGTTGAAGTACATTCCCTTTGTATCCACTTTGTTTACAGTTTTTATCATAATTTGGGGCTGAATTTTGTCAAATGCTTTTTTTGTATCAATTGAGATGATCATATGATTTTTATCCTTCATTTTGTTAATGTGGTGTGTCATATTGTCTAATTTGCAAATGTTGAAACATTCTTGCATCCCTGGAATAAATCTCACTTGATGGTGGTATATGATCCTTTTAATGTATTAACAAATTCAGTTTGCTAACATTTTGTTGAGAATTTTTCCATCTGTGTTCATCAGGAATATTGGCCTATAATATTCTTTTCTTGTGGTTTCTTTGTCTGATTTTGGTATCAGGGTAATGCTGGCCTCAAAAAATGAGTTTGGGAGACTTCTCTATTCTTCTAATATTTAGAAGAGTTTGAGAAGCATTGGTATTAACTCTTCTATGAATGTTTGGTAGAACTCAACAGTGAAGTTGTCTAGTCCTAGACTTCTATTTGTTGAAAGATTTTTGATTACTGGTTCAGTCTCCTTATTTAATAATTGTGTGGTTTTTTTTAACTGGTTTAGTAATTGGTCTGTTTGGATTTCATATTTCATCATGATTAATCTTGGTAGGTTGTTTGTTTCTAGGAATTTATCCATTTCTTCTAGGTTGTCCAGTATGTCAGCGTATAATTGTTCATAGTAGTGTCATGATCCTTTGTATTTCTGTAGTTGTAACATCTCCTTTATTTGAGTTTTTTAAATCTGAGTCATCTATTTTTCATGGTGAGTCTATTTAAAGGTTTATTTATATAGTATTTTAAACAAAAAATAATTGTTTATCTTTTTAAAGAAACAGCTCTTACTTTTATTTATCTTTTCTATTATCTTTTTAGTCTCTATTTCATTTATTTCTTCTCTGATCTTTGTTATTTCCTTCCTTCTACTATGGGCTTTATTAATCTTCTTTTTCTAGTTCCTTGAGGAGTAAAGTTAGGTTGTTTGTTTAAGGCTTTTCTTGTTTCTTGAGGTAGGTATATATCCTATGAGCTTCTCCCTTAGAACCACTTTTGCTGTATCCCATAAATTTTGGTATGTTGCATTTCCATTTTCATTTTCTCAAGATCTTCTTTTATTTCCCTCTTGATTTCTTCTTTGACCCTTTGGTTGTTCAGTAGCTCACTGTTTAATCTTCACATATTTTGTGAATTTTCCATTTTTTTCATGTAATTAATTTCTAGTTTTATACCAGTGTAGTCAGAAAAGATGCTTGATATCATTTCAATACTTTAAAATTTTATTAAAATTTGTTTTGATGGCCTTGGAAAAAGGTTCTATGTGCACTTGAGAAGAATATGCATCCTCTTGCTTTTGGTTTGAACATTCTATAACTATCTGTTAAGGCCATCTGGTCTAATTTGTCATTTAAGGCTGATGTTTCATTATTCATTATTCTGTCTAAATGATCTACCCATTGATGTGTAAGTGGGATATTAAAGTCCCTTAGTATTGTATTGCTATTTCTCCTTTTAAATCTATCGATATTTGTTTTATATATTTCGGTGTTTGTGTTGGGTGCACAAATATTTACAAATGTTATATTTTCTTGTTGGGTTGATCCTTTTATCATTATGTAATGATCTTCATTGTCTCTTATTACTGTTTTAAAATCTATTTTATCTGATATAAGTATAGCTACTCCAATTTTCTTTTTGTCTCTGTTTGCATGGAATATGTTTTTTGATCCCTTCACTTTCATTCTCTGTGTGCACTTACATCTAAAGTGAGTCTTGTAGGTAGCATATATGTGGGTCTTGTTTTTTAATCCATTCAGCTACTCTGTCTTTTGATTGTAGAATTTAGTCCATTTACATTTAAAGTAATTATTGATGAGTACTCATTGCCATTTTGTTAATTTTTTTTTACTGTTTTTGTAGTTCTTCTCCATTTCTTTCCTCTCTTGCTTTCTTCCTTTGTGACTCCATAATTTTCTTTAGTGGTGTGATTATATCTTTTCTCTTTACTTTTGTATATTTACTATCCGCTTTTGCTTTATGGTTACCATAAAGCTTACATAAAACAGCTTATATATATAACAATTTATTTCAAGTTGATAACAACTGTTTGATCCCACTGTAACGTCAGCATTATTACTCTCCCCCTCTTTGTTTTATGTTTTTGATGTCATATTTTACATCTTTTTATCTTGTATATCCTTTAAGTTATTACTGTAATCATAGTTGTTTTTACTACTTTTTTCTTTCAACCTTCATGCTAGCTTTATACATCATTAACCCACTGCCTTTATCACATATTTACCTTTCCAATGATATTTATTCTTTCATATGTGTTCTTTTTTCTAATTACCACTCTCTTTTCAGTGTAAAAAAGCCCCTTTAACATTTTTAGTAATACCAGTTTAGCGATGATGAATCATTAGTTTTTGTTGGTCCAGAATATTCTTTATCTCTCCTTCATTTCTGAATGATAACCTTGCCAGGTAGAGTATTCTTGATTGGCTGTTTGTTTGTTTGTTTGTTTGTTTTCCCATCACTTTGAATATATCATGCCACTACTTTCCGGCATACAAAGTTTCTGCTAAAATATCTGCTGGTAAGGGAGTCCCGGTGGCTCACTTGGTTAAGCATCCAACTCTTAATTTCCACTCAAGTCATGATCTCCTAGTTTGTGAATTTGAGCCCTGCTTTAGGTCCCGCACTGATGGCACAGAGCCTAGTTGGGAGTCTCTCTCTCTCCTCCTCTCTCTCCCTCTCTCATCCCTCCCCTGCTTGTCCTCTCTCTCTCTCTCTCTCTCTCTCAAAATAGATAAATAAACTTAAAGAAAAGAAAAGAAAAAAATCTGCAGATAGTTTTATTGGGGTTCCCTTGTATATAACAAGTTGTTTTCCTTTGCTGATTCTCATATATAGAATTTAATATTAACTTCACAGTTAATAAAAATTATACTGATTGTACATAAGGTAACTACAAGCCCTGGTTTGTCTATATTATATTTGGTCTCCCAGTGTAATTTTCCTAATTCATTCACAACAGCATCCTGGTTAGGTGATTGACTATATGATCACCTATTTATACAGTAATCTGTGACAAAAGAAAAGGGCAATTACATGGTATCTTATAGTATAAAGCCCTTAAACTTCTTTAAAAAGCCAAATTGGCAGAGGCTAATTCATGTCTGGCTTGAATTTTACCACTAGATAATTTATTCTAAAATAAATTAGAATATCTATTCTAATCAATTGTGTCCAAAAGTTCTATAAATTGTATCATATGACATGTTTCCTAAAGGCATGCAATTAATAATATGTCCCATAGAGCTATCTGGGATCAGACTAAACTGTCACAGACTATCTTTAAAAATTTATTTGAGGGGCGCCTGGGTGGCTTAGTCGGTTAAGCGTCCGACTTTCGCTTAGGTCATGATCTCGCGGTTCGTGGGTTTGAGCCCCGCATCGGGCTCTGTGCTGACTGCCAGCTCAGAGCCTGGAGCCTGTTTCCGTCTGTGACTCCCTCTCTCTCTGGCCCTCCCCTGCTCACGCTGTCTCTCTCTCTCTCTCCTAGAAATAAATAAAAACATTAAAAAATTTAAAAAAAAATAAAAATTTATTTGAGCCAANAGAAACAATGAAATCTGGCCATGTGTAGCAACATGGATGGACCTTGAGGGTGTTATGCTGAGCGAAATAAGTCAGGCAGAGAAGGACAAATATCATATGTTTGCACGTATAGGAGGATTAGGAGGAACTTAACGGAGGACCATCGGGGAGGAGAAGGGGGGAACTAGCTGGGGAGAGTGAGAGAGGCAAACCATGAGAGACTCTTGAATGCTGAAAACAAATTGAGGACTGATGGGTGTGGGGGAGGCAGGGGGGAGATGGGCATGGAGGAGAGCACTTGTGGAGATGAGCACTGGGTGTTATATGGAAACCAACTTGACAATAAACTATTTGTAAAAAAAAAAAATTATTTGAGCCAATATAATAAATATAGCTACCTATTTTGAGTACTTTTTAAACACAATTTGCAAAATTTCCTAGTGGGGAAACATTTTCTTCTAAATTTGTTCAATACTGGGGTGCCTGGGTAGCTCAACTGGTTAAGCCTCTGACTCTGGATTTTGGCTCAGGTCATTATCTTGCAGTTTATGAAATTGAGTCCTGCATCGGACTCTGTGCTAACAGTGTAAACCCTGCTTGGAATTCTCTCTCTCTTTCTCTCTGCCCTTCCCCTGGTCTCTCCCTCTTTCTGTGTCTCTCAAAATAAATAAACATTGTAAAAAAGAAAATGAAAATTTGTCCAATACTGCATTTTATAAATAGCATCAAGCCTCTTCATCATATACAGTGTCTTCCATCTGTAAAATAGGAACACTATTATTGCTAAATAACCAGGTGGAAGGAACATAATCATTAATAAATGCTTTGGGATAAAAGTACAAATTCTTACCTATATCTACTTAGCAGAGATATGAAAGCAAATTAGCTACACAGAAAAAGTACCTAAAATATTCTTTGCTTACAGCTATTTCTAATTCAAAACATACTATGGAGTTTCTACTATTTGCCAGGAATATGCACATTTCATTTGTGATAGACTTTAGCTGTTGTTGGCTTGCCATCATAGCTTCATCTCAGTTCTAGAAAGCCCCTAATTGTTGTTTAGGATCTACTGTTTCTCAACCTCAGTCTGTGCTGTTGGAATGAGCTCCAAAGGAAAAACATGTGAAGCATGAGAGAGGCCTGATATAATTAACGTATTCCATCCTCCTGGTCATACCAGTTTGTCTGGGGATGGACAAACACGTGACTCACACCAAACCCAGCACAACTAATCAGAACTAATCTCTGAGGCTTTTCCTAAACAACCACTCTTTTCCACTGTACTTAAGCCTAAGAGGATACAGGGATTTACACTAGTACAGCCAAATTGTTCCCATATCAATCCTGAGACTGACACCAACACAGGTAAAGGAGACACAAATCATGTAGAGAGAAAAACTAGGTCGTGATTTCCTATGAGGTCCCTTGCATCCAGCTGTACCTAAATGTCTTCCTCTTGACTCTCCCCTCACATGAATGAGTAATTTCCCATTTTTTGTTTTTTGTTCTTTGCAACTTAAGAAACTAAAGACAACTAAAGCTTTTACTTTATTTTCTTATATCTTTTCACTCATTACTATCTCTTCAATAATCATAAAGTCAAGTTAGTATCCATAAGAGAAACATTTATTGTTGAAACATTTTGTCAACTATATAAAAAACAAATGTTTCAAACTCATTCTCCAAATGATTGTTTTTAGTTGTGATGATGATTATTATGATGATGCATCCTCAGGAGGACTTAGTTGACTCTTCTAACCATTTAACAGCTTTTAAAACTTATAGATGCTGTTTAATCATTAAACACAGCATGTAACTCATCTATCATTAGACTGATTGGTTTAATTACTCAACAAGCAGACAATTAACCACGACTTACAGAGGAAAATCCTAGAATTTTGCTTTATTGGATTGTCCTAATGCCATGTATACAATTCCACCAAACTAGAAGAGTGTCATGAGCTTTTACTAATAAACTGCTAAATGTGTCTCTTTTTCTGTATTTCAGTTATTAATGCAATTACATTACAAAACTAAATTTCCTTTAGCAAATTCTATAATAGAATAAAACTGAATAAAAGCAAAATATTTAATGTCCTATATAAATATGTTATTAAAATACCATAAAAATTCAAAGGAGTGCCTGGGTGGCTCAGTCAGTTAAGTATCTGACTCTTGATTTTGGCTCAGGTCACTATCTCATGGCTCTTCAGAACTGACAGCATAAAGTCTACTTGGGATTCTCTCTCTCCCTCTCTCTCTGTCCTGCCCTTCCTCACATTCTCACTTTATCTCAAAATAAATAAACTTTAAAAGAATACCATATATATTCTAAGCATTTTATTTTTTAAAAGGCATGAATAGATTTAAAATTCTATCTAATTTAAATAAGAGATTAAGAATTCACGGGGGTGGGAACTGAATGAAGATAGTCAAAAGCATAAACAACCAGTTATAAGGTAAATAAGTACTAGGGATATAATATGCAACATGATGACTATAGTTAACACTGCTATATGATACGTAGGAAAGTTTTAAGAAAAACAAATTTTAAAAGTTCTCATCATAAGGAAAAAAATTATTTATTATTATATATTTTTATATATTTATAATGTATTATATTTAATAAATAATTGAATATATATTTATTTATACAAATAAATATATACAAATATATTATTATATATTTTTCCCTTGTGATACTATAATATATTTCACCATATATATGTATTTCATAGGAGATGATGGATGTTAACTAAACTTACTGTGGTATTCATTTCATGATATATATGTAAGTCAAACCATTATGCTGTATACTCTAAACTTACACAGTTCCGCATATCTCAATAAAACGGGGGGGGAAAGAATCTACAAAATTAAATCTCAGACATATTGGTGGAAGCCTTAATTTTTTTTCTTCTTCCCTGGAAATCTTTCTTCAATTCATGCTTATTTACTTTAGCAGAAATAAGAGGCAAGCCTGGAAGAGGAAGAAGAGAAGAAAGCTAACATATATCAGCACCTTCTATTTCAGGCACAGATTTTGTGGTAGATTAAAAATGGCCACGAATTCTTTGCAGCTCTTTCTATCAAAGAGTCTATTTCTCCACCCCTTAAATCCAGGTGACCTTGTGACTTGCTTTCACAAGTAGAATGATGCATAAGCAGCTCTGTGAGAGCTGTAGGCCTTGCAGCTTTCATTCTCGCCCTCTTGGAATGTTGTGACTCGTGAATAGCTCTGAGCTAGAAGGACCCCAGAGAAGAAACAAGGTAATTTCACTGACAGACAACTGCCAGACATTTGAGTGAAGCCATCTTGGACCATCCAGTCCCTACCATGCCACCAATGACTGCTACCATAGAATGGAGCCCAGGAGAGATGAATAGAAGAACCACCAAGTTGAAGTCAAGGCCAAAGTACTAATCAACTATTGTTGTTCTAAGCCACTAAATTTGATAGGGGTGGGTTGCTTTTAGAAATAAATAACTAATACAGTACTTTACGTGGTTATTTCACATAATCTCGGTAAGAATCCTATGAAGTGAACCAGGGCAAACGTAGGTTTTGTGAGGCATAATGTTGATGCAATTTAGAGTGTTCTCCTTAAGAAAATAGCATACATGATACAAAAATAAGAAAATAATACAAAATTATAAACACAAAGGACAAAAATATGTAGCACTATACCCTAAAATGTCCATGGTTACCCCAATGCCACCCCACACAAGGGGAAGTGTGATAGGGGAGAAATCAGAACAGAAAGAGATTTAATAACAACATATGACAAGGGCCACATGGCTAGTGCCCTTCCCAGGTGGTTTCATTAACTAAGCTTCACTAATTCCACAGGAAATTCACTTCAACAGTTAACATTACTAATCCATCTTGCAAAGAGGAGATACAACTCTGAGTGGCTGTCACTTGTCTTAGGTCCTGTGGATGGTGAGCTGAAGAGTCAGCATCTGAGCTCAGATTCCTTTGTTTCCAAAACATGAGCTCTTTGTACTACTCTGTGTTTTCATTTTTACCTTGTGATCTACTCCACACCAAGTTCTATATCAACTGAAAACACTTCTACTTCAGTATCCCCAAGTATGCCCATGGAAATGGAAGCTCTCTGAAAGAGCCCACCTAAGCATTTTTCAACCCATGAAGCATACTCAACAGCCCTGTGAAGCTGGGGCAGGAGGACCTGGCATCCTACCTACTTCTCTAATAAGATGAAGAAACTGCAGAGTGAATGCCTTAAACAATCAGGGACACTTTTAGCTTCCTTTCTTTCAGGATCACTTTTACTAGATACTAACTTCCTCATAGGCAAAGTTATATAATGCCAAAAACACTGAGTAAAGCTATCTTGTTCTCCTACCAGCTATATGCCATTGCCACTGCACTTTTCTGTTCATTTCCTAGCATGGTCTCCTCATGCCTGATCTATTTATATCAAGTTCCTACAAGAACATATCTAAACTTGCCTATGTAGAATAAGCCCTAAGTGAAGCCAGATTTTAATAATCCTTCTTTGTCCAGCTATATCCACCATGGCTCCCTTTCCTTTCAAATGACCTCCACTAAAAACTGGTGAATCATTACTACAACCAGGAAACTAGATTTCTTCTCATTTAACATTTACATAGGCCGTTTGAATGGAATTCCTAGCTTTTCACCTCAGTAAACTAATTCAATCAGCTGACCATTTGTTTTGCACTTCAGTGTCAAGGTCAGGAGTCCTGATTTCCAGTTATGCAGTAGTTTATTCAATGTACCTATTCCTATCGGAAAACAAACGTTCTCTATAAGTTTTAACCTTGGGAGAAAAATTCAGTTGCTGAGGAAAATAGCTGCAGCTCTCTGCAGAGGTTGCACTGGTGGTGATTTAAGAGCATGCCAGAAAGCCTGGTGTAGCACAAAGAATGCAGGAAGAGATCAGAGATTTCAACTAGCCACCTGCCATCTCTGAGTCTCCATCTGAGACAGTTGGTCCAGGTGACCTTTCAAGTCCCTTCAATTGTAAAATTCTATGAATCTACTATTGACTTTCTCCCTTATCCTTATCAGTCTGATGTTTTTAAAAACTGCTCAATTTTCAATAAATATTTTCAAAGTATGGGAAAAAACTTTGAACGGCCTCAACAAAATGTATTTCAACAAATAGTTCAAAGAACAGAATAATGCAGGTAATAAATGCTAAGTCACAAATACTGCAAATAATGGTGAAATCTTTATCTACAGGTTTGTTAAAGAAACTTGGCAACAAATCAGTGAAATGTCCTTTAAAGAAGTTTTCATATCTTGTATGTTATATAAGCCACTGAGCTAGCTGTAATCCTTCAATGTCCATCTAAAATATTTGAGATCTAAATTTTAATAAAATTCCAAATGACTTAAATAAAACATGGTCTTTGGTTCCTGGCCAAAATTCATTTTTATATCATTTGTAACTGCATATATACAATAAATGAAAAATGTTTTGACAATAACATTTATTTATTCAAAATGTTTTTCATATTTTTCACATTCTTTCCATGCATATGTAGCTTCTGAGAGATTGGTTTTAAAATATAACATTCATAAAACTATCACTGTAGTAACAACAAACCAAATAACATAAATCCAGGAATATAGGATGCTAAAGAAATGTTAGCATCATTCTTCTCTAACTTATTTCAACTTTCATCTGTTTTTTTTTCACCCAAGAGAGACCTTTAATCAGGAAAATCCATTTCCATCTCATTTATAGATTGCCTTTACATGGTTTATATGACCACCAAGAAAGTAAGGGAAAGTTCCATCATAGCATTACTGTGGCCTATCAGGCTGGGCCTATTAATCTCTAAGGAGTCCATGAACTTCTAAATTTATACACAAAATATTGTGTCTATGAGCATTTTCTCTAAGATTAATACAATGAAATGTACAATTAATCAACCAAATCAAAATTGCTTGCTGTGCTTTTAAAGGTGACTTCATAGTCACCTTAGAAAATAAGGCTTATGCAATGGGAGAAAATTGTTGGTGACTCTTACTTAGACATGGCTGAGTTCTCTTTTAGATCAAAAAGAGGCAGGTAGGCTAAAACAGCTATCCCTATTGAGTAACATTCTAAAATGACATTATTTTATTGTCAAATTGTGCCATTTGAACAACTGATTGAAACATAGAGTTTAACCAGGACATTTATAGTTCAGTGACCAGAAGCAGAGCTTTTGATAATTTAGCCACTGAATTGGGCATTGATTCTCCAAATCAGGACTCAGCTGAAGCAGGATGAGCCATAGTGAGGAAGGCTAGGAGACAAAGACTAAATAGACTTGTCCAGGTTGGAAGATATTTTGTCCTTGAGTGAAGAACAGCAAGTGGGCAAGCCTATGTAGGAAACCAGTAGTGTTAGATAAAGGTCTGAGCAACTAACTCTTGGCACTAGCAGGATGTGTCAGCACATAAATTAAAACCCAAACAACAAGGCAGTTCTGCAGGAACCAAGTAGGAACCCAGGCCCAGAGTAACTAGACTGCCAGATAAGGTAGAAGGAAGGCAATGATAGTTTTGGTCAGAAGGAACAAGAAAAAGGTCTATTATCAGAATCAGACAAAGGCATAGCATAACTAATGGAAAGTTGATTTCTTGTTAACAACCAGATTAAATTCCTGGCTAAAAACAGGATTGCTACCAAAACCTAAAACATGGCAGAACTTACAGGTAGAGAGTAAGTGGCTTCAGCTCTGAAAAAAATAGCAGTGTTGAGAAAGAGGGCAAAGCTAAAGTGAAGAGAGGACTTAGTCATATGGAGAAGAAGGAGTAAGCATTTCAGATGAGAGGAAATTCATGCCAGGTGCTGATCAGAAGCACTGATCCAAGGTGAGACCTTATTCTCCTAGTCCAATGCTCAGTTTATCAAAATTCTTTCCACATTTTCCTTAAACTAAATGAGGAAATCAGCTTAACTGACCTGAATAGTTATGAGTTTTTATTAAGTTATTTACTCCCAGGATATTAGCTGAAAGAGGGTCTTGGCTACCATAGAGATATTTATCCTAGTGCCTGACTAATTCCATTATCTATGAGAATATTCACACCAACCATAAGACTGGCTACAAAAATTCTGTTCTTAACTTAAACACAAGTAATTTTCAGAATGGTATTCAACTTAATCTCTAAACCAAGAAACCTAAGAGGGAGGAAAGCATAGCATTTTATTAATACCAAAAAAAAAAAAAAAAAACATGGCATCCAATCGAGCCACTCTGTAATTAACTCAAGTAGATCTTGACTGCTAGTAATTTCAGGCCTTTAAATAATTCATATCTACCCACCTTTTCTCCTTCACACTTATGCTCAAAAACAAACCTGTCTTTTCTACAATTCAGCAAAAAAGTGTAGTCTACAAGTCCTAGTATACAAGTCCTAGTATACAAGTGTCATCCCAGTATACAAGTTTTTGTTATATGCATATAAACTATTTCTACATATATAAATTTCAATATAATTTATGTCATCCAGACAACTTAATTTCAAATTCTTACAAGATATACCTTTTCAAGGACTGTAATGCTTAATAAAAGCTAATTTTAAAAGATTTTTTTTTCTGGGAGCAAAAGCAACATTAGCATTTAAAAGACTGGAATGAATCTGAGGTAATTTAAGGTAAAAATGGCCCATCTCCTTCCTGTAGGAAATCTAGAGACAAGGCTGAGGCAGAGAGAAGCCCCACTCAGCAATCAATAAATGTTTAGAACTCCTGAACTGACTTGGGACTTCACTTGGTG
Source organism: Crocuta crocuta (assembly GCF_008692635.1). Lineage (NCBI taxonomy): Eukaryota > Metazoa > Chordata > Mammalia > Carnivora > Hyaenidae > Crocuta > Crocuta crocuta. Next base: position 2,466,369 of record NW_027533010.1, on the reverse strand, counting down.
GGAAAAGGTAGAGTTAATCCACACCCCACACTGAGGTTAGCCATGCTTAATGCAGTACCCACAAGAAGCCCATGCTGTTCCAACCTCATTTCAGTTCAGAATACCCTATTTCTGCAACAAATATTTTCTGCATATCTACTCGTGCCAGGAATTGTGCTCAGAGCTAAAGATGAGTTGCTGGGGCTCCTGGATGGCTCATTTGGCTTCGTATCCAACTCTTGGTTTAGGATCAGAGCATGATTTCATGGTTTGTGGGACTGAGCCCCAAGTACAGCTCTGCTCACAGCACAGGGTCTGCCTGGGATTCTTTCTCTCTTCTATCTCTCTGCCCCTCTCCTCACTGGCACACAGTCATACTCTCACTCTCTCTCTCTCTTAAACTTTTTTTTCAAAAAAAAAAAAAAAAAAAGATGAGGTGCTGAACTGACAAAGGGCCCACCCTAATGGAATCTCCCAGCATTCACCCCCAGTGACTGTTAACATTCCAGATCCCAGGGCCCAGAGTAGGTCACCAAAATTTCCAAATGAGTCTGCTGAGGTGGTCTTTTTGACCACACCCTGAGATACTGGTCCAGACAGAGCTCCTATATATGTCCAGAAAGATTCTACATATGTCCATCACCACTAAATCCCCAGCACTGAGCACATAGTAAACATTTCAGTATGTATTAAATGAATCTACAAACAGGATATGGAGGAATTTAGAGACAATCCTTATACAATAAGTAGAGTTTTATATTATTATATACTATAAAAAGCATGACAGGGAGTATGTAACACAGCTCGGGGAGAAGCAGGGGGACTTCAGACAAGGCAGTCCCTGAGCTAGTCTTGTGAGTAAGTGGGAAGGAGCCAGCAAGAGAGGATATTATAGAGGGGCAGTAAGTACAAAGACAGGTGACAAACAGCCAGGTTGGGCAGAAAATACATGTTTCATTGCTACAGTCTCTTAAGGTAAGAAATGATGCTTAAGTTTCATCTATATTGTTTCTAACCCTTTCATCCCACTTCGGAGCAGGGATTATTATTCCGATTTTATGAATGAGAAAGTGAGTCTCAGAGAGATTAAACTAGTCTTAGGAAACAACCTGACAGTATCATGGACTGAATGTTTGTGCTCCCCCAAAATCTGTATGTTGAAATCCTAACCCCCAGTGTGATGGTATTTGAAAGTGGGCATTTGGGAAGTGATTAGGTCATGAAGTAGAAGCCTTATGTTTGAGAATAGTGTCCTTATAAAAGAGAAAGAGAACTCTCTCTCCCCTTCCACCATGTGAGAGCACTGAGAAGATGGGAGTCTACAACCAGGAAGAGGGCTCTTACAAGAGTCCAACCGTCGGGCACTGTGATCTCAGACTCCCAGCCTCCAGAATGGTGAGAAATAAATTTCTATTGTTTATAAGATACGCAGCCTCTAATATTCTGTTATAGCAGCTCAAACTAAAAATGGCAGTGCCTTAGTATTTAGACATGGAATTACCATATGATCCAGCAATTTCACTTCTGGGGATATAGATATAGATATAGATATAGATATAGATATAGATATAGAATTGATAGGTTTTACCTACCATATATATATATACATATATGTACACATATATATATAATTGAGAGCAGAGATTTGAAAAGATATTGGTATACCCATGTTCACAACAGCATTGTCCACAACAGCCAAAAGATGGAAACAACCCAAACGTTCATCAACAAATGAATGGATAAACAAAATGTGACACATACATAGAATGGAATTCATCATTCAGCCTTAAGAAAGAAGGAAATTCTGATATATGCTACAACATGGATAAACCCTGAAGATATTTTGCTAAGTGAAATGAGTCGATCACAAAAGGACAAATATTGTATGATCCCACTTATATGAGGTATTTAGAGTAGTTAAATTCATAAAGAAAGAAAGCAGAATAGTGATTGCCAGGGACTGGGGGGGAGGACGGTTGGGGACTCTTCTGTTTAATGGGCACAGAGTTTCAGGTGGAGAAGATAAAAAAGTTTTGGAGATGGATGGTGTTGATAGTTGTACCACGATATGAATGTACTTAATGTCACAGAACTAGACACCTAAAATTAGTTAAAATTGTGAATTTTGTTATGCCTATTTTACCACAATTTTAAAAAACGTGTTTTTTTTTTTTAATATTTGTCCTAGTGGCTGCACTGGGATTCAAGCACAGTTCCGTTTCCTAGAGAGGCTAACTAGTTTCATCCTCAGGGACAAAATAAAAGAGGTTTAACGAGTTTGGCCAAAACTACCAACAACTCCACTACCTTAGAATCACAATATTAATTACCAGTGACTTGCACTTACAACATCTCTGTATGTTTCTGAATATTGAAGAAAAATTCAATCAATACAAAGATGAAATTTTTAAATGAAAAGAAGCAATGCAATGCCTTAATCCTGAAAGCAAACTGATTTGAAAGGTTGGTTACAGACTTTCATCTCCTCTTCTCATCTACCATCAATGTAGATGAATGAGCCTAGTAAGTGCCACCTATCTTTTAATCCCTACATGCAGGAAGATTTATTCAAAAGGTATAATAAACAGATAACAGTTACAAAAGTGGTAAAAGAGTATGTAGTCCCATGACACCCAGAGCCAGGATGGGCACTCTGCAGCTGATGTGTCGCTGGTGTGGCAAGCAGGGCAGACTGCTGCACTCAGTGGTGCCATCTCCCTGTAATCCACTCTCCCCCCTTTCCCCCCCGCTCCTGCCACATTGCAGCTGTGCAGCAGGGGTTGCCAGGAACTGAGAAGCACACTGCCTTGAATGACATTTTTGCCCTCATTCTACAGTTATGTCTCTCTTACCTCCAACTATCACCACCCTGCACATCAAAAACTCGGCCAAAGCCGTCACTGAATTCATTCACTGCATTTGCTACAGCTTCCAAATACACAGCAAAATCAAATGCCATCTATCCTTATTTACACACGAGAGAAGTGTCATTTGGAAGTTGTCCTATGTTCACCTTTCATTGCTAATGGCAAATCCAAATGCCAGGCCATGAGCGATTTTTCATGTGGCCTCACACCAGTGCAAAAACTCTCCCAATACATAATCGTCAGAACGTAGGGGACAGGGAGTCAGGTGAATGGAGTCAGGTGCCAGTTCTCCTTTTTCACCTTGTGTAAATTTAAAGGCCCTTTGAAACTCATCCAAAGCTGTAACCCCTCCTATCCTCCTGGCCTCCCCTGACATGCCTTTTTCTGTCACCAGGGTGGGTGACGTGAAATTGTTCCCCATGGAGCCACTGTCTTTTCTTCCCCACTGCCTCCGCTGCTTTTCACCACTTTCCCCCATTCTTGTCTCTTTTGTCTCCTCTCAGTCATACCCAGGTTTTAGATATTACTGGAAAAGTCTTTCTTGTTATGACTTGGATAATTGAAAACGTTTCCAGGAGCAATGCCATTAAACATGGTGGTTCAGGGCATCACATCTTCTCATAAACACAAATTATTTCATACGTGTTTTCAAATAAAGACCCCTGCAGCCAGGCAAAACACTGTTTTCCTTTTCAACTAGTTAAACAATATGTCCATCAATGTGCAATAGAAAAAAATGGTCAGGTTGTAGGCTATGTGTTGCTTAATATTCACTTCATTACCAAAAACATCTGTGTTTTTTTGTTTTATTTCTGTATTTAGAAATGTATTTAGAAAGTCTGAAGTTTCCAGAAACCCTATCTTGACATCACAAAAATTACATTCTAATAGAACACATGAGGAAGACCTTGAGTAGCTAGGTGTAACTGTTGTACAGACAGTATGACTTGTCTTCTTCAGGATCAGATGGGAGAGAAAAGTATAAGCAATAAAGTAGCTCTCTGAGTTACTTTACTGTCAATGTGCATATGGCCTTCCAGTTTATTCTCTTTATGAAACTCATTCTCATCAAGTACTGCACAATCCTAATTTTTCTCATTCCAAATATTACTAAAAATTGTCAGCTGATTCATCAGTTCCCATCTTCTGTAAGTGTTCTATATCACACACAAACACACACATATGTATTAAGACAATTTAGCAGTCACATATTCTGGATTCCAGGCAAGATTTACACTTTCTCAAATCATCCCTGCACTCCTTAAGTCCCTATGTTTGGAAAAGAACTTAGCTCACTGTCTGAACTGAGAAAAGTTTAATTACATTGAAGGCAAGGGAAATGATGGAGTTAAACAGAGAGAGAGAATGAAATCAATGCCTAGAACAAAAGGGTTAGAGCTGAAAGGAACCTTGGAGAAAATCTGATTCTACCTTGTCGTGCTGCTGCTAATGAAGAAACTGCTAAACTCAGAAAGGTTAAATTACTTGCCAAGGGAATGCCACTACCGGGCAAGCGGGCCAGGCTTCCTGGCAGCCAATATGTGCACGCATGTTTGTGTTTAATGGAAGCAATGAAAGTTTGGGTGAGAAGGTAATGTCAGATGTGTGCTTCAACAGTCAGTGGCCCTTCAGGATCAGGGAGAGAACTTGAACCAGGCTCTCAAATGATAATCTACTCTCATTTTAGTGATCTCTCCGGAGAGGTATTTCTTTGGTAGATATTTCCACATTTGCTAGAATTTACCTAAAGCCAGTTCACACACCCTAAAAGTAGATGTGTCCAATCTCCTTTATTACTCTTTGAACCCTCTTGAATCCTGCCGTGTGAAGTTTCTTCCCCCTTTCCCCAGCCCATCCCACCCCACCATGGAATATTTTAAGAAAAAAATATTTTACTTTACAATGTCACTCTTCTATTACGTTTTCCTAAATCTCTTACATTAAACCTGTATTACTCTTGTAATTGGAGAAAAAATACTGATATATTTTTAAATCTCTGTTACTCTGTATCAACCAGACATCTCATAATTAGTCAGATCAAGATCAGTAAATGTTTCTTTAAAACTCAAGGCAAAGTTTAAGAAAGACTCTCCCCACAAAAAAAAAAGCTATTTTCTTTTCTATTATTATTTTGCTGTAGTTTTTAAATCACATATATGGCAAAATGCCAACAGTACAGCAAACTTACTGTTCCCTGCATTTGCTACTCTCTTGCCTGCTACCATCATCCAGGGATTAAAGGTGGCAGGGAGGAGGGTTATACTCTGTGGACTGTGGCCTTGGGAACAGAGCCTGGCCTATCCTTCAATTCCCTCAATACCAAATCTTCAGCATCAACTCAGTCAAGCACCTATGGCATAAAAGATATCTTGTGGAGTATATCAGAACACAGAGACATACAGACCCGTGAGTATACTGTTTGACTGCAGGGGCCATTCCCTCTAGTTAAAGAAAGGAATTTTTCTTCTCTTGATTTCCTGCTCTATCCCCCAGGGCAGCCAGCATTTCTCACATCTCCATGGCCTTCTATTTTTAAAGGTAAATATCTGGCTTTCCAAACACCATCACAAGAATCAAGCCCCAACCAACCTGATTGGTGTTAGCTGGTTTGATGGTCCACTTGCCTTGAAAAGTCTTGACCTTGTCTGTTTCCATAGCCATTTGTTCTGATTTATCTTCTCAATCTGCCCTTCTGCAGGATCTGCCTTGGATAACTTTCTACAGTGTTTGTTTATTTTCCTTCTCTGTTTCTTTTGTGAACATTGTTCTCCAATAGCAGTTTATTACAGTTTGTAACAAATTATTGTCCCCATTTACATCAAACATACCCCAGCTTAGTCCTTGTCAAATCGACAAGAAAAATCCTCAGAATGGGAAGGCTTCAACAAGCTCATTTTTTATCTCCTTGCACAAGAACCCATTTCTAAGTTTCAATTCCAAAAATGTGCACATTTTATCGGGTAACTTGGATTTCCACATTTTCTTCTACACTTTCTTTTCAGAAATTTTAGTCTCTCTCCGTGACTCTTCATCACAAACAGCATGTTCACAAAGAATTTCATGGTTAATGAGTGCCAAACCCTCACCTGGGCCAAGAGGTCTGCGTGCTCCAAACCCAGTGTTTTCCTTTCAATGAAACAGTTCAGAAATTTCAGAAATTCATCTGTTTACACTGAGCCTACCTACTTTGATCTGTCTTAAATTCCCTGGTATACCTTAATACTTATATATGTGTTAGTAGAATTCATTCATTTTGTTCTATAGTGTGGCTGCTAAGTAGTTTGGTCAACTTTAACTCTTTAGAAGTCTGATTATAGTTTCATTTCATTTAGCTCTCTTTAGAGTCTGGGATAGGAAAAATCATCTTAAGCTGCACAGCTGCACTCTCTGATTCAAGCTACCTAGCAACTGTCAAAATACAACCCAAACCACAAAGGTGTTTGAAGCTGCATGTGAAAGCTTATGCTAAGGCAGATACTGCAAACTCTTCTACTGTCTTAAATGCAGCCTGTCATTTCAGCACGAGTACAATGGGGAAAGAGGCTTGTGAGTTTGGAGATGCATTCTGGTGGTCTAAAATGTTTACTTTAAAATGAAAAATGAAATTAAAAAAATAATCAGAGCCAAACCATTAAATTCCCATGTTTCAGCAGAAGGACAAAAATGACTATTAATTCTAGTTCTTCCAAATGTCAGTATCAGTGGAGATGTATCTTCACAGAAATTCAAATATCTGTTTCTTTGGTCAGAGTGCTTAATCCCATTCCTGAAAACTCATGTTTCAAAGTTGCCTTGGAAAGAAAAGTGAAAAATCATTTACTGACTGCATTGCTGAGGAACTATAGTCACATTATGTTGTCCAGAGATAAAAGAAAAATGATTCTCACTGTAAAAATAAAAATATCCATTGTGGGGCTCCTAGATGGCTCAGTCAGGTGAACGTTTTTTTTTTTTTTTGTGGCCCAGGTCATGATTCCAGGGTCGTGGGATCAAGCTCTGCATCAAGCATGGAGCCTGCTTAAGGTTCTCTCTCTCTCCCCTTCTCCCTCTGCCTTTCTGCCCTGCTCACGCTCTCTCTCTTTCTCTCTAAAATAAAAAAATTTTAATTTGAAAAATTATATATGTGTATATATATACACATATATATCCATTGTGTGAAAGACCACTAGAAAACAGTAACAGTAGTTGCCTCTGGGGTACTAGGGATCTGGGGCTTACTCTATTATATTATTATATTACACTGAAGTTTTTCATGTTCACTTGTTATTTTTACAATATTAAAATAAGCATTAAAAAATAGACTGACTTGAATGTTGCACAGGTTTAATGAGATTATCCCCCTGGGCTCAGGAATGGAAATATATTTATGCTGGTGCCTGCAGACAATCACAGGTTCCTACAGTAAACATTCCTCCCAAAGTGCTTTCTGACCATATTTAAGAAATATAGCTTTTCTCACTGGGAGTACTGAGAAAATAAACTGGAGTTCTATTTTGAGAATTCAAAGTACATACCATTCATGCAAACCAAAGAACACACATTTGCTCAATGACCCAGCCCTCTACTTCATAGTTATAAAATGTGGAAAAGAAGCTATAAGTCTCATACCAGCAGTACAACTGCACAGTTCCCTAGATCTTTCCCTAAAGAACAGGATCTACTTTTCATCATCAATATATTAAACCCATAAAACATTTCTGAGGGTCTATCATCTATATATGGCTCTGCTTTGCCAACATTTATCATCAAACCACTACATTTGTGCAACTTTTCTTTTTTGCCTTAAATATTTGCACTACTTCTTTCTTATTAATGTAAAACTAAATTAGGAAATAATTATTTTGTAAATTGTAGAGCACTCAGCGTATCACAAAATATCTTACCTTTTAATCCAATTATCCTGAGTTCTTTACTGAATGTGTCAGCTTCTTGAGGTCTAGGGGATGCCATCTTATTCATATTTGTCATTCTCCTGACTAAATTATATATGATCCTCAAAGGCAGGAATTAGAGCTCCTATGTCATTTTCTTTCCCTACATCTTGATTTTTTTTTATCCTATGAAATTTCTACAAGCATTAAATGATTCAAATCTGAAACCAAGGCAATAAAATTAACTAGCTTTTTATCTCTTAGAGCCTATATATGCAGCACCTAAATACTCACCTATCTGCCTTGAGCTGAACAGTTATGTTATCTATATGTAGCTCTATGTCTATGGATATATTTCTATATCTATCTGTATATTCGGATCTATAGATCTATACTTATAGCTACCTCCCTGCCTATCTAAACATGGTCTCTGCGTCCAGATATACATAGGGGCCTCTATCCTTGTCTTCCTTACTTTGCATACATTTTAGAAGAGTTTCTTTATCAGGACTCTCCCTGTCATTGGGATTTGTTTGAAATAAAATAGAACAGCTTGACCTGTGCCAGAATCTCTTACTTACCGACCCTTGGTCTTACCATAACACACAAAGCAAAGTATCTTGAAAGAGCGGGCTTCAATTGACAAACAGAAGTGAATGAACAAGCCTCCATTAAAATTCAGATTTGAAAACATAAAACATATTTTATCTTACCTATGGTGTATGTGGAAAGATCTCCAAAGCTGACAAAACTGAAATTATTTTCTCACCAAAAAGTTGCTATTTGCATTTTAATCAGCCAAAGAAGTTTTGCAAAATCTCTGAAGATGAAGTACCTTAACTGATGTGATATGGGGAAAGTAAATTGGATGCAGAAAAGCTTCTGAAGAAGGTGAACCAAATTATCTTCAATTCATCCAGAAGTTTCAAGCTCTGTTTTCGAAATGCTGCCAAATTTCAGGGTGAAATAAGGAAATTTCCCTTCCCCTCTAGCCAACTATTTAATTTACCTTTCCTAAGACACATTCTTTCCTTAAAAATCTAGAGTCTTTTGTATTTAAAGATGACTTTGTATTTTTATTTTAATATTTTATAGACAGAGAACAGTCTTCTGCTGCCAGGCTTAAACAGTTCTTGTAGAGAAGAAAAATAAATTTAGACAGTCTTTCTATTTATATTTATTTTCCTAGAATTCATCTNACACACACACACACACACACACACACACACACACACACACACAAAAGAAAAAGAAAATGCAGCTTTGGAACATACTAATGTAATTTTGTAAAATAACATATGAGTAATTTTTCTGAATAGTCTAACTGGCTTAAAAGACTCCCTAGAGACATGAAATACAAAACTTGCTTCTTTAAACATTTTACTCTGTAATACACTGTATTCTTGAATATCATATTAAGGTAGCTTGTTAGAATTATTATTTAGAGTGTTAAGTCTGTATGACATGAACTCTGTGACTAGACTATTTCTCATGGTTGTTTTCAAAGTTTTTCATAAAACCACCTTATACACTATTGACAGGTAGATAATAAATAATAAGTCTGTGTTAGTTAAATTTTTTTTTTAAGTAGTCAGGGTAGTGTTGAAAAATAGTGTCTTCAAAAATAGGTATAAGAAAAAATGTGGTATTTAACATATCTTTTACAAAAGTTGACAACAGCATTGGGGATTCAAACTGAATAGAATGTCTATATATAAGGCAATACTGAATGGTTTTCTACTTATATGTACATGAACTAAAACAATGGATTGTTCCTTTTTACAATTTTACTAGTTGTCACATTTCGAAGATAAAGTAAGTTCCTAAGAGAATTCTCAAAGTGACTTCTTTAGATGAATCAGGGGGAAAAATTATTTACAGATCAATCACTGCTGAACCATTCATTCTACTGTAGGTCAGCGTGTGGCCCACCACTGGTTCATGTAACCGACATATCCATGTAGAACAAAGTCAGTTCCTGCCCTGCCATTTCCATCGTCCCCTATGAAACAGGAAGGGTACCTAGCAGAAGCTCCCCTGCTGTTCAGCCCTTTAGGTAAAATGTCAACCATTCTGTGATGTACATGTTTGTATTTCCTTTGAACAGTGTCCCTAGACTTAGGTCCTAATCGTATAGAAGTACTTAGCATAAAGTACTTCTTTTTAAAGAGGTTTTCAATTCATGAATTTTTTTCTGAAAGCATACATCTGTCCTTTGTGACCCAGTGTGTCTCAAGTTAGAAAGTCTTTCATCTCCTGAAAATCTCAAAATTATCCTTTCCCAAGGCTAAAATCGAGGAAATAACTGCTATCTAGATTTTTCTGCTTCTAGGAAGTAAAATTTAAATATTAACAATGAAAAACACTGGGACTCTCATGATTCATTAGTTGCTTAATTGCATTTCTTTGGAGAAGTTAAAAGCTCTTCAAACGTAGTATTACATGGGCCCTCCCTTATCTAAGTGAAGAAAACAAAAGGCAGTTTATCAAACTCTATCTTCGGAGAGAACCAACAGGAAACTAAAATCCTGAAAGATGACTGGACAGCATTGCAAGTAACAATAGAATTCAAACATATTCACAGATCCCGGGGTGAGCTTCTTCAGAAACTACCTGTGTCCTCTAAGACCAGGTTCCATACTAGGTATTTTCATCTTTAACTCAACCTACCAATTTAAGCCACTGAGGAAAGAAACCTTATGCATCACATACAAATTTAAGAATACAAGCATTACTAATTCCATGACTGTATTGAATTCACTAGTGACATTCTGTTCTTTAAAAAAGTCACAGATTATAACAACTTTTGAAAAATGTAATTGGATAAAGAAGCCCTCAATTTCCAACAGAAATATTGCTACTCTTTCCCTTCCATGGTGATGCTAAATTGCATAATATTCTAATTAGGAGAGGAGCACCTGGCTGACCCTGTCTGTAGAGCATGCAACTCTTGATCTCAGGGTCATGAGTTCAAGCCCCACATTTGGTACAGAGCCTACTTTTAAAAAATTTTAATAATAAGTAAATAAATAAATACATAAATACATAAATAAGATGCCTATTTTCTTCCATTTTCAATATGGACCCAATATTCCTATGATAATTAAGAACTGACATAAGCTTTTGGAATAAAATCCCCCAAATTTTCCAGCAATCTAATTTTAGCTAACCATGTTATCCTCTAACTTTCTGTATTGAAATTCTCCACTCACTCAGTTGATTCAATGGTTCATCCCCTGTACACTACTGAAAGCCTTTCCGTCCACCCAAATCAATTCTGTTTCTTCATCTCCCATCCTCACATTCCCCCCTAAATGCAGTCAGATTGAATTGTTGGCATCCATCTGTCCAGAGGAAATGATGAAGCTATGCAGCCCAAAGTGCACTGAGCTTGAGGTGCAATCTTAATATGTTCCTGATGCCCTTCAAACACAGATTCTTCTACCTTTAAGAAGCCAATGATTTTGAGAAAATGGCTAAGCAAGTAGAGACCACAAGGGGAGGTAACAACTAAAAATTATTAAACTTGATCAGTTTGTTGAGCACTTTTAAAATATACTTACTACTAGGGACGCCTGGGTGGCTCAGTGGTTAAGCATCCGACTTCAGCTCAGGTCATGATCTTGCGCCTGTGAGTTCAAGCCCTGCATCACACTCTGTGCCGGCAGCTCAGAGCCTGGAGCCTATTTCCTATTCTGTATCTCCCTCTCTCTCTGACCCTCCCCTGCCTGTTCTCTCTCTCTCTCTCTCTCTTTTTATCTCAAAAATAATAAACATTAAAAAAAAATTTTAATAAAATATACTTACTACTTGGGGAGTGAGATTTAAAAATTGTGCCAACATTGTATTTTTTTAATTAATGTGTAATAAACCCTTTATGTAGCTACCTCTCCCATCTTTTGTCATGAGGCCCAGGGCCTTATTTAAATTAGGATGCCTTGTCTTCAACTCAGATACAACATGGGTGCAGCCTAAATTGTCATCTTTCTCTCAAAACCCATGTCCCTGAACTTACTAAACTACAACCTTAAACTTTAATGCATAGGTGGCCTCCCTTTCCAAGGAAATTGTAAACTCTTTGAGGGAAGACACCATAATTTAAGCTTTTAAAATCCTTCATAGAAACCACTCCCTAATACTTTACCATAAAAAGGTGCTAAGTAACTATCAATACTTAAATCAAAAATAGCTAAATATGTAACTTAACAATATAGGAATTTGACTAGTGTGTACAACTTGATTATTTGGGCAGTTTAACATATTCTTTGATTCCTGTAATACAGAAAACCTGTTTTATAAATCTTTACCAGAACTAACAAACTTAAGTTAAATCTCCTTTTATTTTTTCTATATGTTCTAAGATGGAAATGACAAATAGTAAACAGGATAAAAGAACATGTATTGTTTTCAAACAAGAAAATTTGAATAGGAAAAATAGAGAATAATTAAAAAAAATAAAAACACTGACCAAACGTTCCTAAGTTAAATCACTATTTACTTTTCTATTAGCAATAACTAAAAATTTTATTTCTAGAGATATATCAAAACACTTTTTAAAATATCAATTTCGGGGGATGCATGGATGGGTCAGTCGGTTAAGCTTCCAACTTTGGCTCAGGGCTTAGGTCATAATCTCATGATTCAAGTTCCAGCCCCACGTCAAACTCTGTGCTGACAGCCTGGAGCCTGCTTCGGATTCTGTGCTTCTCTCTCTCTGCCCCTCCCCTGCCCATGCTCGCTCTCTCTCTCAAAAATAAATAAACATTTAAAAACTCTAAATTTTTTTTAAATTTCAATTTGTGAGCTGCAATAATTTGAAATTTCTATTTTCCAAGGTAAAAAAAAAAAGTCATCTGTAACATATTGAAACCAGATGGAAATAAGTAGATCTGAATTCATAATACCCTCACATTAAACTATTTTTTACATAGCTCTTGCATATGTCACTGAAATGAGTTAATATTTATGAACCTTCTGTATCTGTGATAATATTATTTATTAAATGCCTATTATGAGCCAGATGCTTTATATACATTATCTCATCTTTGCCCCTCCCCCTAAAATAGCAGAATAAATTACTAGTTCCATTTTAATTTTTTTAAGTGTTTATTTAACCATGGGATCATGACCTGAGCCAAAGTCAGCAGTTTAACAGAATGAGCCACCCAGGCTCCCCTCTAGTTCCATTTTGGAGGTGAGGAAGCTGATGCTCAGAGAACTCAGCCAATTTAATCCAGATGACAAACTGGAATATGGCAGAAAGAGTGTGACTCCATTCCCAGATTTTCCCCATCTTCTCATGCAGCTCTATTAATAGTGCGTATCAAGTTTTAACACTATTAAGAATGACCTGATTCACAAAATCAGAGACAGAAAGTACAAGGATGGTGACTAGGGGCTGGGTGCAGGAGGGAATGAAGAGTTACTGTTTACTGGGTGAAGAGTTTCCATTTGGGTTGATGGAAAAGTTCAGAAGATGGACAGTGGTGATGGTTGCACAATAATGTAAATGTGCTTAATGCCACTGAACTGTGTATTTCAAAATGGTTAAAGAGGTGAATTTGTTATGTACATTTTACCACCATAAAAAATATAGCACTCAACATCATACCCATTTGGTTGATTTCCTACAAATCTATATTTTTAATACAGAGTTCAGAAGACTTTAAAATCAAGGATATTTCACAGGGCACCTGGGTAGCTCAGTCAGTTAAGCTGCCCACTTTGGCTCAAGCCATGATCTGGAGGTTTGTGAGTTCAAGCCTTGCATCGGGCTCTATGCTGACAGCTCAGAGCCTGGAGCCTGCTTTGGATTCTGTGTCTCTCCCTCTCTCTGCCCCTCCTCCACTCACGCTCCATCTCTCCTTGTCTATCAAAAACAAATAAAACTTTAAAAAATCACGGACATTTCAGTTATATAATTGTCGTGATGCGATATAATGATATATAAATGATAAACATTTTTAAATGCAAATATTGTTATCACTGCAATTGATACTTCGTATACCACTCATTAGAATCTCATTAGGTTCTTTCAGAAGTTTTGTTATTTTGTTGTCTTTGGGTTTTTTTTTTAATGTTTATTTTTGAGAGAGAAAGAGAGAGGCAGAGTGCAAGTGGGAGAGGGGCAGAGAGAGGGAGACATGGAATCCTTAGCAGGCTCTGCGCTGTCAGTATAGTCTAACATGGGGCCCGAACTTACAAGAGGTGAGATCATGACCTGGGCCAAAGTCAGACACTTAACCAACTGAGCCACCCAGGCACCCCTCAGAAGGTATGTTTTTAAAATATAAAATAGAAATCAGGAAAAAAAAAACTCAGAAAAACATTAGTCCATTTATTGCTATAGTCCAATATCACTGTGCTCAATTAAATTAACTAGTTAGTAAGCCCTTTATCATCTTTCTAAATAGCTCCTAGTCTGTTTTTCCATTATTTAATCAAAATATCTCCTTCTCTACTCTTCAATATTCTAAATTGGTCTTACTATTGATTGTCGTTATGAAGAAAGTTTCCATTACAGCTGAAAAAAAAAATGTTAAAAATCAAAACCAAGCCTAAATCATTTCATTCAGAGTTTATTTTTAATGAACATAGCTTGCGATGTTTTCATCTTTGTACTTAAGAAGTTCAAGCTTTAAGTCTTTTATCACTGTTAGATTTTATACATTTGTATTTATAAATGAATGAATGCAGATCGTGAATTAACTGCGAGATCTCATATGTGGTACAGGCCTAATTATTAATGAGGGATAAGTCATAAGGCAACCACTGTCACTCACAGGGGAAAAAAAAATGTGTCCAATAGCATGGAAAGAGCACTGGATGATTTATGGCTACAGCAGAAGACATAGGCCAGCCAAGCCAAAGAAACAAGCAGAACAGTGTGTATCAAATCATGGCTGCTTCCCGGTTGCTTGGTGCAAGGACAGTAATTCAGTGTTTTTAAATTTTATTTAATGTTTTATTTATTTCTGAGAGAGAGAGACAGCGTGAGCAGGGGAGGGTCAGAGAGAGAGAGGGAGACACAGAATCTGAAGCAGTCTCCAGGCTCTGAGCTAGCGGTCAGCACAGAGCCTGATGCAGGGCTCCAACCTATGAACTGTGAGATTATGACCTGAGCCAAAGTCAGATGCTTAACTGACTGAGCCTCCCAGGCACCCCAGTAATTCAGTCTTAACAAGAAAATTAAAAGCAAAGCACTATTAATCATACAGCAAACAAAAACATTTGGTTAAACTAATGAACACCACTTAGAATAGCAACAATCTACATTTTTCTTGAAAATTCTCAAGTCAAAAATACTTAACTTTAGAAAGAAATAATTCAATTTATTAACTAAATTAATTTCTTAATATAAAATAAATATGTATTTAATGATGTTAATGCTGCAAAACTTCGACATAATACAGAATGAAATAAAGTGGAACATCAGCATTACTTTTAATTTCACTAATAACAACATTAGTGTATGAATGACAGTGACAGAGCATGATTCTTGAGGATAAGTCCCTGGGTTCAAATCCAAGCTCCAAACCAACTTGCCAGTTGGGTGGCTGAAATATTTTTTAGTTGATTTTGGAGGAATTTCAAGGAAAATTTCTGTTCCATTAGAAAAATCTCCCTTTACTATTACCTATATTTTACCCAATCACCTACATAAAGAATTGCCAGTTTTAACATATAAAAATATAGGACACCAGCTAAATTTGAATTTCAGATAAATAGGAATAATTTTTGCATAGGACACAAATACTGAAAAATTATGTGTTGTTTATCTGAAATACAAATTTAACTGGGTGTCCTATATTTTGTCTGACAACCCTACTAGAGTACTCCTACTAATCCTCTACTTTCTATTTTTCATTCTTCTATTTAGTAAGCACACTGTAACAATAGTATCATAAATCATGCTTTGTGCTATATGGCATGTAAGTATACAATCAGCTGACAGGCTATGTAAAGAACTGAAATGAATTCAATAGGATTCCTAACTTTTGAAAGAAAGTGGTAACCATTTATAGAATTGTTTCAGGACAGTTAAAGACCTTGTTTCCATCTATTATTGATATGCTTCTTAAGAGGGCATAGCAGCTTTCACTCAAATAGCAATGATTGAAATATTCAGTCATGGCTTCTGTACATACTTATAAAATTAATCACAGCAATCAATGTTCTGTCCATACAAGTGCATTTCACATCACAATGTGGATACTTTTACAAAGACCCCTGACATTGCAAAGCAATGAGAAGTTTTAAAAGATTTATTCTAAACTTCCAAGTCACCATTATCAATTGTTTTACAAAGGTCCTTACTCAACTGTTAAGTGATAATCATCTAGCATAAGAATTTTTGAATCTCATGCTAGATAAGCAATTCTACCTAACCAAACATATATATGGAATTAGCAAAATTAAAACTTGGAATCCAATTTAAAAATTCAAAGGTATAAAATAAAATGTTTTGTTTTGTTTTGCTGTCAGTTTTCTGACAGTAATTTTGATTATCAAAGGTAATTTTGACCATCAAAACATGTCAATAGTATAAGAAAATCCTTTATGTAGCATTTGTATTATTCCAAAGATATTTGACAATAGTCATCAGATAACCC
Source organism: Crocuta crocuta (assembly GCF_008692635.1). Lineage (NCBI taxonomy): Eukaryota > Metazoa > Chordata > Mammalia > Carnivora > Hyaenidae > Crocuta > Crocuta crocuta. The sequence continues at coordinate 2,450,040 of NW_027533010.1, read as the reverse complement.
AACCAATCTCTTGCAAAAGATGCCATTAAATTAGGCAACATCACCATATTTTCAAAAGATCTATTTAAACTAATGAAAATGGATCTTTCAACCCAAAGTATAATATTACAGAGAACTTGTGAAAAACTTGACTTTGCCTCTAAGTCATGACCTAAATGATTCAACCTCAAGTTATTAATATGTTTGTCATGCTAACACAAAATGTTAGCTAAATTACATTTCATTTCCTCCCTTATACACCAGCACATTTGGTAATCTGTGAGAGTAACAGAAACATAGACTTTGACCACATAAAGATAAAGATCAGTAAACTAAGACAGAAAACAGTCACATTCCTCATGAGTCATCATATTCCATTGACTAAAAATCACAATTTAAGGAAATTCTGTAGCCAACAAACACTTAACAACAGTGCCATAACCATTTGGGGACACTGGAAAACAATATAAATCTTGAAGAGTGAATACCTGGCAACTTCGCTAAACTAGATCATAATCTCAGGAAACAGTAAATTTAAAATCCAACAATCCTTTTAATATGCTACACTAAGTTATTTTTCAAAACCAATACCAAAAAATGATTTTCAGAAGTTTAACAGATTTAACAATTTCTTAATCTCTATCATTGTATCCATTCCATTTAAGAGCCAGCACCTAGATTATTTTATTATATCCTCTTGTCAACTCTGAGCTTTTCTCCCTTCCAATCTCCTTTGTTTAATGCTTCTAGAAACATTTTTTTCCAGTTGTCCCACTTTCAGAAAAGGCATATCAAGAATAATTAGAATAGCTAATGTATACTGAGCAGCTATGGGCAGGGCAGTATGCTATCTAACAGAGTGTCATCTCGCAGAAGAGAATGTGAGAGGTAGGATGTGGTAGGAGATAGAGCTGAAAAGATTAACAGGATCTGCACTATACCTGGCCTCCTGAACCATGTAAAGAGATTTGTACTTTATTCCTAGGGCACTGGGAAGTCATCAAAAAGTGATAAGCAGGAATATGATACAATTAGATTTGCCTTTTAGAAATGAGACTCTCGCTACTATTCTGGTGAATGGATTAGGAAAAAGAAGGTGGTTGGGACAAAAAGCTAGCTAAGAAGACACTATGGTGATGGAAGCCAAGCATGGAAGTAGCTAAAACTAGAATAAACTAGTGGGTTCAGGAAGTAGAACCAAGAGAATGTGAGAACAAACTGGATATTAGACGGGAGGGGAGAAAGAGACAAAGACATGTCCAGATTGTTACAAGGGCAAGTGGGGAGATGGGGAACACAGAAAAGGGCAAATCTGGGAATATGGAAATACCCAGCAAACAGATGTACAGGCCGAGATACACTCATTCATTTAATGAGCTTTTTTAAGTCCCTATCTTGGAGCTCAGAGCTACACATATTTTCTATATGAGATTATAGTTTTAATAAATTGGGTAAAAGTATGTCTCCCTCACTTTCAAATTACTATTTCAAAGTATATTCTTGTCACAAATAGCAGAAGCATCAATGAACAGTTGAATGAATCAATCATTAAAAGTAACTTTGCCAAATGTATTATAGCATAAAAAAATGATGAGCATTGCCAAAAATGTCTGTTAGTAGAGTCAAATTTCAATGGCCTTGTCACCATAGCAGAGATATTGTGTATATTTAAGGATACAATAATATAAAACATTGAATAATGAGACTAGGTCCACATGCCTCCCCACCCTGACATATGTAGTAGTATATATCAAATTAATTTTCAGTATTTGAATGAAAGGGGCAAAATTTGTCACAACTAAGAAATTCCTTCACATATAATGGCTGAAAATTTTAATTTTATTTTTATTTTAGTTATAATTCACAGAATGAGGTATAGGTAGCAGGACTCAGATGCCAGACATGTGTGATCCATGTTCACACAACTTAACTTAAATGATGTGGGCAAAGCATCTTATAACAGAAGGATAATTTTACTGAATGAATGTCATACATGGTTTGACTAAGAGATGGTGGAAGCTCAGAGGATTGCTTCTTTTAACACTGGCACACTGCCGTTGTGAGGTTGGGTGAACAGACACTCAGAAAGAAATACTGACCAAGCTGCTGGGAAAGCATATAAACTGTGTGTAAAACTTTCTATAGAATTATAGACCTTTCGTTACTACCCAATGGTCAATATTTTATTTAAATGCCTTGTCAAGTCATTTCTTTTTTATGCACAGCCTAAAACATACTTAAATATTTCTATATAGACATGTTATATTCCTTACCTCCAGGCCTTATAGCAAACTTGAAGGACAAGCATCATAATTCCCATTTTACCAAAGAAGAAACTGAGGCTTAGAAAAAGTGTTAAAACTTGTTTATGATCACACAATTTTGAAGTAGCAAAGCTGAGATTCCAAGATCCCAGATCAAATTCTCAAGTCTATGTCCCATTTCCTTTCCAAGCTGATTCCCAAAGATTTAAGTTCCTATGAAGTAAAATGAACGTAGCAATAATAGACTGTGTTAATGCAGGTGAAGACTTCTTTAAGGATAATGGAAGACAATAAGTGATCTTGATTCAATCTGGGAAGAGAAATCAAGACTGTGCCTAACACTTAGCAGTGGCTATAGAGAATGCAAGAAAAATCTACAGTATGGTCTCTCTTGTCAGAGTTGGTGAGATGAAACTAATAAGAATAACCAAAAGAAGCTGTAATTTCCCAGTTGTTTATAGGATAGGTTCTAAATTATTTCGTTTTGTCAAAATCAAGGTAATAGCTGATAAGCTTAAATAATATTGCCTACATGTTCTACTGAAAGAGCTTACAGCCTTTAAACTTTCAGGAACACTGCCTCCTCAATTAAGTTTACTGGTAGGTGTGCTACAATTGGGCCCAAGGTCATTCAGCAGCGATGCATTATCTTTAGTTCTTATTACAAACTTTCAGATTAAATTCATTGGTTTGCACAAGAATTCTAGCCAAAATTCCAAATATTCAGGATGCTTTAATAAAGGAAGCTATGGATACCACAGCTGTGGATAAATTTGGGTATTTATCTGAGAGAAATGAAACACTAACTCAAAAAGATACATTCATCCTATGTTCATTGAAGCATCATTTATATTAGCTAAGACAAGGAAACAACCTAAGTACCCATTAATGAATGAATGGATAAAGAAAATGTGGTATATATACACACAATGCATTATTATTCTGCCATAAAAAAGAAGGAAACTATGCCATTCTAGAAGACAACATGGATGGAGAACCCGAGGGCATTATGGAAAGTGAAATGAGTCAGAGAAAGACAAATATCTCACTTACATGTGCATTCTTAAAAAAGATCAAAGTCATAAATACAGAATACAGACTGGTGGTTGCCAGAAGTAGGGTAGTAGGAGTGAGAGGGGTGAAATGGGTAAAGGTGGTCAACAGGTATAAACTTCCAGTTATAAAATATGTGAGTCTCAGTGATGTACTTTCCAGTATGGTGACTATACTTAATAACACTATATTGTATATTTGAAACTTGCTAAGAGAGTAGATCTTAAAAGTTCTCATCACAGGAAAAAAAAAATGCTTACTATGCATGATGATGGATGTTAACTAAACTTAGTGTGGTGATCATTTCACAATACTATATACAAATATTAAATCATTGTGTTGTACATGTGAAACTAATATATCATATGTCAATTATACCTCAATAAAACAAAAAACAGATACATAATAATAATATAATAATAATAAAGGAAGCTGTGCTTTAAATCTAATATAAAAAGGCAGAAAATGTTACATATCTTCTTCTAACTACTGATTTGCACCTCATCCATAAAAACCTGGCAGGTGGCCTCACCTAAGACAGAAGACAAGGAGGAAGAGCCTTGGATTCAAGCTTTGTTTGAAACAGGCTGCAGAAAAAAAACAAACAGCATTGCCCCTTAACCATGCTATTACTCATATAAATTGAGTAATAGCTGCCAATGTCATGGTTCACTCCTTTCCTTAATTTTAAGGATTTATTTAAAGATTGGTCATTATTTATTTAAAGTCCCCATCTTTACAAAGCATTATACTCTCTCCATTTGTGGTGCTTTCCAAGGACCACAAACCAAACAGATTGAAAGACTCCTTGCTTTTAAGGAATTCACAATCTAACACAGAAAACGGAACAGAAAACCTGAGTCTGAGTCAGACATGATTTTTTAAATACTTAGTCAAATTTTCATTCACATTTTGTATATATACTTCCCCAAAACGAGCCTCATCCCAGGATGGGGGTAAAAAGGGACTCTGAAGTAATTAGCAGAGGTCTTCTGTTCAATAAAAAGTAGATTTAGTTGATAGTAAGGTGAAACCGGTTTCACTAAATTCATGAGGAAGTTATTTCTAATATATACTTTACCAAGTTTCAGATGTTCGTTAGGCTGAGTTAGTGCCAAGATGGGGTTATTTATGGGGGCCTTCTTCTAAAATTTAAATCAACTGTGGGCCTGGGTAGCTCAGTCGGTTATGTGTCCAGTTTCGGCTCAGGTCATGATATCCCAGTTCACAAGTTGGAGCCCGGCAATGGGCTCTGTGCTGACAGCTCAGAGCCTGGAGCCTGCTTCAGATTCTGTCTCCCTCTCTCTCTCTCTACACTCTTGCTCACTTGTGCTCTCCCCTTCTCTCTCTCTCTCAGAAATAAATTAAAAAATTTAAAAAAATGAATAAACATTTAAAAATTTTTGATAAAAGCAAAAAATAAATAAGATTTAAATCAACTTGAAGCAAGAAAAAAAGGAGCTCCATTATCTACTGTTCATTAAGATGAGATTTTAGAAAAGAGAATGATCAAAACTGAGCACACAGCAGTGTATCAAATACAACAGGTACTAAAAAAAAAAAAAAGAAAGAAACTTTTGCTGAACCACATAGAGCTACACTAAACTCACATATAGCTCATTCTTTTGCTCTAGAATTTAAAGAAGTTGAAACCTATCTTCACACAAGTTTGACCCTCTGCTGCAAAAAGTCAGAGAAATCTCTACAACTCCAAAGACCATGAGCAGCGGCATTGGTGACCATCCCAACCCCAATTAGATTATACACAGCAGATAGAGGACAAGTTTTGCTCCATAAGTCAAAAATAGCACTCTGTTCAAAGACCTCCATGATCAAAATCTTTGGAATTATTTTTACTTGTTGATTCCTTTACATCTCTGAAAAGTCCTAACAATTCCTGCTTCAACACTAGTCTCAGATTTTCTTTTCCATTTCTAAATAATAACACCTAACATTTATTGACTATCTACCGTGTGCCAACTACTTTGCTAAGCACTTTATATGAATTCTCTCACTTAATCCTCCCAAACACCCTATGGGGTAGGTTCTGCTACAATGGTGAAGCTGAAGGTTAAAGAGATTAGGTAACCTGCCTGATGCCACATAGCTAAAAAACACAGAATCAAGACTCCAAATCTGGTCATCTAATTCTAGGACCTACCCTTGAATGGCAGTGCTACATTACCTCCTGAACCTAGCACCTAATTGTAGAAGCCTCTAGCCATTCACTTAATCCATAACTCATCTCTGTTGTTTCACATAGCTATTAAGGAAGTCTTTCTTAACTACTATTTTGTTTTTTACCATTTACTTCCCCATTTAAAAAAAGTGCAGTGGCATTACAGAGCATATTAAATTTAATGCAGTTGCCATATCAAGCCTGTGTTCAGTCAATCCATCAGATCCTTTCAAATTCAGGAACATAGCCTCTAGAATACAAAGACAGCTTGAGGGGTGTCTGGGTGGCTCAGTCAGTTGAGCGTTGGCTCTTGGTTTTGGCTCATGTCATGGTCTCACAGTTTGTGAGTTCGAGTCCCACATCAGGCTCCATGCTGACAGAGCAGAGTTTGCTTGGAATTCTTTCTCTCTCCCTCTCTCCGCCCCTCCCCCCTTTCAAAATAAATAAATAAACTTTTTTAAATGTTCAAAGATTAAAAAAATTAAAAACAAAAATAAAGACAACCTGCTGACCTGCTATCAAGGAAATAGATGTCTTTTTTTTTTTCCTCAGAAGGAAAATTTTCCTCATGTAACGTTATAGTAATAGAAATATAGCATCCAGAAAAAGGGAGGTAAAAGTCTAATATAGTGAATCACAGTGAAACTAGGACAGCAACCAGTGTTGTGGTCTACAAACAACGTTTTAAACAAAATACTTAGAAAGAAGAACATGCCACTTACTTGCTGTGTGTATCTGGGTGAGTTACTTAACCTCCCTGTGCCTCAATTTCCTCATCAATGAAATAGAATGGATAGTCCCTAATCCATAACCCTAGTGAGACTTATGTGAGCTAATACATGTAAAGTGCTTAGCACAGTAAGATAATAAGCACTCAATAAATGTCAGGAATTATTATTTTGGCAGGAGTGTGGGAGGAGACATAAGTCCTTTCAAATAAGCCAAAAGTTGTCACATGAGTAATTAAACTTACTCTTTCCAGTTCCTGAAATAGACTGACTAGGAAATGCATCAGAGAGGAATTTTATTTGGGCTCAATATATGAATATTTTCAAACAACAAAAGCATCCTGAAAATGGGATTGGCTCCCTTACAAGACAGGGTGCTCCCTGCTGACTGGAGGCCAGGATCTATGTATGTACAAGGGCTCCAGCTCTAGTGTGCTTAACTGCACACGATGACCTCCAAAGCCTCACTGAAGATACTCCATTAGATTTGTTCCCACAGTGTGCGGTACACAGTAGTTTTTCAAGATATACCGTATTGCTCTTGTTAGGAGTTTTTCTATGATTCACATATGGCATGCATTTGCAAGTCAAGATAAAAAGTTCGGTCCCTGTCTGTGAGACATACTTTTGATGTTAGCTGTTTCATACAACTAATGAGAACGTAGCTCATGTGTTCTCATTAGTTGTCCTAACCAAATCAAACAATGTGAATCCCAAAACATATTAGAGTAACGTTGAGCTCCCTTATATCACAAAACACTTTGATTCCTTCTCCAAGTTAAGAATATATTCCATGACTAGTTCCTTTAACCTTAACAATTTACTAATTTTACTAATAAAAATCTCCTAAGCTTTAAGCTGAGCACATGGCCACCCATGGTAGAGACACATTTCCCAATCTTTTGTAGCTGGGTTACCATTAACTGATGAATGGATAGAGAAGATGTGGTTTCTATGGAATATTACACAACAACCAAAAAGAATGAAATTCTTGCCACTTGCAACAACGTAGATGGAACTAGAGCATATTATGCTAAGAAAAGTAAGTCAGTCAGAGAAAGATAGATATCTTATAATCATTCATATGTGGAATTAAATAAATAAAACAGATGAACATAGGGTAAGAGAGGGGAAAATAAGATAAAAACAGAGAGAGAGGCAAACCATAAGAGATTCTTAGATACAGAGAACAAACTGAGGGTTGCTGGAGGGGAGGTGGTGGGACGGGCTAAATGGGTGATGAGCATTAATGAGGGAGGGCATTTTTAGGGTAAGCACTGGGTGTTATATGTAAGCGATGAATCACTAAATTCTCTGAAACTCCTGAAACCATTACTACATTATGTTTTAACTAACTGGAATTTAAATTGAATAATAATAATAATGAATCATGGGATATGAGTAGAAGTGATATGTGTAACTTACAGGTCACTTCCTTTAAAAATCTGCTTGCCTTCCACTTGCATTTTCCTCCTTCCTATAGGCTGGAAGGAGGGTGTGGTAGTGGTGGGCCGGTTTAATCAAAGATACAAGAAAACAAAATATGCTAAGTGAATGGCTCACACAGAAGACAAAAGAGCCTGGATCTCTGAATTACTTTATGGAGCAGAGCTGCTTACCTAACCTGCCTGCTGGTGGAATGTTCCCTATTAGAAAAATAAACTTCTGCCTTATTAAAGCCACTAAAAAGATCTGGATTAATAAAGATTTGGATCTCTTTATTAGAGCAGTATAGCTTCCTAACAAATGAAAAAGTATTTATAAATATGGAAAGTGAACTCCCTAATTTCAAAGGTTCAGATATTTGTGTATGAATATTCTCATCTAAATTCTACCTTTAATAAAGCTAGAGTAAAATTTTAAATTCTGGTATAGCACCAACCAACCATCTAAAGCAAGCAATACTTCCAAGGGCTGGGTACCACCACCAATGGTACACTTTCTTTTCTTTTTTTTTTTTTAATGTTTTTATTTATTTGTGAGAGAGAGAGAGAGAGAGAGAAAGCATGAGCAAGGGAGGGTCAGAGAGAGAGGGAGACAGAATCTGAAGCAGGCTCCAGGCTCTGAGCTAGCTGTCAGCACAGAGCCCGACGTGGGGCTCAAACCCACAAACGGTGAGATCATGACCTGAGCGGAAGTCGGACCCTTAACCGAATGAGCCACCCAGGCGCCCCCAATGGTACACTTTCTGAAAGCTGGAAACAGAATAGTTTAGGAAGTAAAAGACGCAAGTGATAGAAAAAGAAAAACACTTGAAAAAAAACTACAAAGACAGTCCCTTGAAGGTCATAGCACCAAGATCCTTAGAGGAATAAGACAAATAATCTACCTTAGTCATCTTGTTGATCTCTAAAATGTTCAAACCAGGGGCGTCTGTGTGGCTCAGTCGGTTAGACATCTGACTCTTGATCTAGACTCAGGTCATGATCTTGGGGTTTGTAGGCCCCAGCCCTTGTCAGGTTCTGTGCTGACAGTGCAGAGTCTGCTTAAGATTGTCTCTCTCTTTCTCTATCTGCTCTTCCCCTGCTCTCTCTCTGTCTCTATTTTTTCTCCTTATCTCTTTCTCAAAAATAAACTTTAAAAATAAATAAAGAGTAAATACTTTTAAAAGATAAAATATTCAAACCATTTTCAACTGTAAAAACTGAAAATTAAAATCAAAACCATGAATAAGAGTTCAGAAGGACTGAAAACATAATCAGATAAACACAAAGTTAAGCTTTTATGTATAAGAAGCCTCAGAGCAATGTTTTGGACTTTGTAACAAAAAACAAATTTTTAAAAGATAGTAAGGTATTAGTCATAGTTGTTAAAGGATCTAAGTCACACTTTGGTTTCCTCCAGAGTTTTCTTGAAGGAATTCAGAACAACAAAAATATCCTGCGTGGTGTTTTCGTCTTATATAAATAAATATCTAATATCCACATCCAGGAATTTTTTAAATTATAGTTTCAGCTTTTTTTTTTTATCTTATTTAATGCCACTAAACCCACTACATACAGACTTTATGTCCTCAGTTGATCCCAAAGTCAACGGAGAGTACCGTCTTTGTCTTCTGGCTTTTAACAGGCTTTATACAATGGAAAACTTTCCATAAGCTGGTCTTATTATCCATGAAACCAGATAGCAATTGGTTCTCTATGGTGTAAGCTTGCATGGAAATTACACTTTAATATATGCAGCACTCAGTAGGCTACAGACTTCATTCTTATTTTAACAGCTTACATTGCCACAGGGGCTGGACTTACACTGACAATACATACACAATAATGAATGACCCAAGGCCTGGGTCACTATGTGTTTTGTATAGGTGTTACAAAGTATCTACAATATAATTCTTCTAGTGGATCTTATTCCCTAAAGTTGAAAAGGGTCAAATAAATAGTTGATTTTTACAAATGAGCCACCAGGACTCATCAAAATACTTCTTTAGTAAAAAATTAAAACAAAGTCTCATTCCCTAACAAAATACCCACATCTTCACCACAGAAGATCTTCCTCTGTCTACAACATCCTTCCTTTTCCCCAATTACGATTTGGTAAGTTTTGTACTTTTAACAGTGAGGGTAGAGATGGATAGCTGACCAAATATAGAGATCAGTGGAATCTATTTTCCTAAAGAGTCTCAGAGGTACATTCTATTCAGAATCAAATCAAACACACAAGAATGTTGTGAGAACCTGAAAATCGTCCTTCAATTGTTGTGAAGGATATATTAAGAATAAACCCAGAAATCTGAATTCTCTCCTTTTTACATTTATCTAGTTTTGAGAGAGAGAGACAGAGCACAAGTGGGGGAGGGACAGAGAGAGAATGAGACATAAAATCTGAAGCTGGATCTAGGCTCTGAAACCTCAGCATCAGAGCCCGCCCAAAAGCGGGCTTAAACTCACAAACTGTGAGATCATGACCTGAGCCGAAGTCTGATGCTTAACCAACTGAGCCACTAGGCGCCCCTGAATCCTCTTCTTTTTAAATCTTCTAAGATTTAAAGAAGCAGTTCTCCACCAATTTGCTTTATAATTTGAGGAAGTCTGTAACCTCTCTAAGTCTCAGTTTCCAAGTCTGCAAAGAGGTGAATTCAACTATTATGAAGTAAACTCTAAGGATTCTTTCAGTTCAATTTTCTATGAAAGCTCTATTTTGAATTAAGCATAGAAAAGTAGACCATGTAAAACTGCAAATGCATTTAGAAGTGAAATGTTCCTAAAATCCACAAATTGTTTTTCTTTAAAACTCCTGAATCTTAACCCAGTGAACTATTCATATTTGTTAACAAATTATCTTTTTGTTTAAGGAACCTAATAAAATTCATCTAGAATTGGATAAAATCATCACTATAACCATTATCTGAAACTAGGATGTGATAGAATCATGGCCTCCAAATATTTTTATGTCCTATTCCCCAGAACTTGTGAATATATTCTGGGTGAATATATATCCATGGTAATGGGGAATTAAGCCTACACATGGAATTAAGGTTGTTAATCAACCAACTTCAAAAAGATTATCTTGGATTGTCTAGGTTAGCCTAATGTAATCCCAAGGATCCTCTAATGTAGAAGGAGACATAAGAGTTAAAAGGAGCAAGGTAGAAAATCAAGGACTCCACGGGCATTGCTGTTTTGAAATTGGAAGTGTCTATGATCCAAAACAAAAAAAAAAAAAGAAGAAGAAAGGAGGCAGATTCTAGACACTAAAAGGAGTGAGAAAATAGATTGTCCCCAGAACCTCCAAAAAGGAACAGAGCCCTGACAATACCTTGATTTTAGCTAAGTGAAGCACATTTTAAACTTCAGACCTCTAGAACTGTAAGATAATAAATTTCTAATGCTTGAAGCCACTAAGCTTGCAGTAATCTGTTTCAGCAGCAATATATTTAGAGTTTCTAAAATGTAGGTTTTGAAGAGGAAGAAGCCCAAACCCCCAAACTAGGAGGTGTGCCAAAACAATCACCTTTGATCTATTGCTGTTTCTTAGATCCCTCTGACTTCCAATTTAAGTGAAATAATGTGTGTGCACCTAGCTCAATAAATGGTGGTTGCTTTATTGCAGAACAATGTGAGGGTGAACCACCTTAACTTTTTTTTCGTTCTTCTTGGCCCCATTCCAATCAGACCGGTATATTCTTAAATCACTGGTTTTTGGGAATTTGGAGTATTAGAATTGCAGGTTTGGAGGATAAAAGAAAACAGGGAAGAAAAACCCTCCCCTCCCCCCATTTTAATAGCTGTGAGACCTAAAACAAGTTTCCACACCCCTCAGAGCCTCAACTCCCTCATCTCTAAGGTTGAAATGATAATGATAGCCTGCCAGGCTATCCTAAGAATTAAAGATAACATGAGATCTTGACTATATTAGAAACTGTAATTGTTCTACACCATGAAATCTTTAAAAAATCCTCCATTCCTTATCTGTGGTACCACAAACAGTTCTCTATAATAGTGCCCTGGATAAACGGAAGAGATGGTGGACAGCCATACTTAGTATGAGAGGGGGCCAAGTTAGAGAATGAGCCCTAAGCTCTCCAATTCTATAATAATGTAATTGATAATTAAGCAATCTCAAATTGTGAGAATATGAACATGTGAGTTTTATTTTTCCCTCAGCTGCTTCCTCCCAACTATACCATCTTGGATCCCCTTTGCCCCTAGGTACTCTGGTTATTACTAATAGCTCATTCAGATTCCATAACGTTTCGGTTTCTCTCAATTATTAGAAAGTTCTTTCAAGTTCTTAAAAACTCAGTCCTATTCATTTAAAAACTTCAATCTCATGTTCAATTCAAAATCCTCTTCTCTGCCCCGTTGCCCACAAGGCAAGCTAGAATGGCACTATAGTGGTTGTATAGTGGAACTGGGGAGTGGGTTTACTCTACCCACTTCTCCCTTTCTCTTCCCCATTACTCTGCCCTCCTAGAGCTTGGCTGGAGGAGGGATAAGAGAGGTCAAGGTCTTCCCATAGATAGTTTCCCATAGATAGTATTTCATGGATAGGGGTGTTGCAGGCCCCATTGGGTTGGCTTTCTCTGCTCCTCAGATTAACACTAACCTGACCCTGGCTCTCTCTGTGGGGCAGGCATCCAAAAGCAGACTCTCTCGAGTTGCTGCTTCTCTGCAGTCTCCTTGACTCCATATTCATCATCCTGGTGTTAGAGGTCTGACTTGGGTACTGACTGACTCTTCCACTTACCTCGCCCAGCCCCTACCCCAGCATTTTGTTAAAAGTCCCTCTACCCCCTGTCTACAGCCATACCACCCTGAACGTGCCCAATCTCATCTGATCTCAGAAACTAAGCAGGGTAGGGCCTGGTTAGTACTTGGATGGAAGAGTCCCTCTACCCCAAATGGCTTCTTTGAGGCACCAGCAAGAGGCCTGGCCATTTCTCACTGTGTCCCCTTTCTCCACACCTGGGACAGCATCAGGGGCTCTGATGGTACAGTAACTCAGTACCTTCCAGAGGGGGGAATGAGCATCAGTCCCATCTCACAGACTTGGTAGAGAGGAGGACTGACTATTGGATGCCACCACCATTACACATTCTCTTGAGTCCCTTATTTCCCAGCCTCAGAAAAAGGTCATGAGCTCTTCCCCCCAACCCCCAACAATGAGGAATGTGGAAAAAACAGTCTCTTTAGGAACCATAACATCCCTCCAAGGCTACCTCCTCCCTCCCAGTCCTCCCCTTATTTAGCCTGGGGAAGAGAGGTGAGCAAAGGCAGTAGTGAAAGCCACTTCTCTATAAGACCAAGCCTGGTGGCTGAACACTGTAGTCCGTGGTCTCCTGAAGCTAGACCTTTGTTAGACCTTTGTTTTAAGCTGTGATAGTTAATTCCAGTGCTCCCAGCTGCTTCCATCTTGTTACACTAACTTCTATATTGACTTCTTCGTCAGAACCACTTCTCTGTATTGGTGAAACTGTCATGCTGAGGATTCAACAATGAAGAATTTTCTTGGACTTTCCTGGGGCTAGGGCTAGCAAAGTAGACAAAACTCATCTTTAGTGCCAAATGTTCCGACCAACAATCCAGACCAATCCTTCCTCTATCCTTCTCAGGAATCTCTCAGTTCAAAGGGCTTTGTGCCCAGAAATTATTGTTAGGTGTTTAACGTATGAGGTGTTAATTAGTTAAAAGCTCTCCAGAAAAATGAAAAAAACATCAAAATAAAAAAAAAATCTGAATTCCCAAATGTACAACTCCTGGCAGAATTATCCAGGTAAAAACACATTTGTGAGGTGCTTGGGTGGCTCAGTCAGTTAAGTGTCTGACTTTGGCTCAGGTCATGATCTCACAGTTTGTGGGTTTGAGCCCCACGTCGGGCTCTGTGCTGACAGCTAGCTCAGAGCCTGGAGCCTGTTTCAGATTCTGTGTCTCCCTCTCTCTCTCTGACCCTCCCCTGCTCACGCTATGTCTCTCTCTCAGAAATAAATAAAACATTTAAAAAAATTTTTTAAAGACATTTGTTAAGCTATTTACCCTGTCCATTTATAATATGGTCCTATCTGACTCCATTCCCCTCTAATACACCTTGATCCTTCTCTTTCCTCTTCTCTCTCAAACCCCAGAAATCTCAATGTCTGGTCAAGCTTAACTGTTATCACTTCTGAGTATGACTTGTCACAGCCCGTGCAGCTACTTTTGTGAGAAACATGTCTTCGGAGAAAGACTATCACTCCAGATGTAGGACACAGACAGCTATAGGATCACCTGCTATTGAGGCTTCTGACTTTCAGTGTGTCTAGCGCAAGTGTGTATACACATATACACAATGTACACACCAGTGTATTTATCACCATAGCTTGATACTATACTTACTGAACATGAGGAAGTATTAGGAAAAATAAATATTTTAAGTGTGGATGTTTGGGGAAAACCTTCTTTTATCCTTCAAAAAAAAAAATCCACTTTAAGAGAAAGTGGCCAAATATCTCATAGTGCAAATGCTGCAACAGGAAAATAGAGTGAAAGAGAAAGAAAAAGCCAAGGTCCAATGTCTTTTCAATGATTTAACATAACTGCAGGTAGATAATAAAAACTAACATATGAGTGTTTCAACAAAAGAGCAGACTGTGCCTTTAATACCTACCTAGCCCCCAAGTGATAGGGACAAAACTCTGGGTACCATCTAGCCACCATACTATATTTCTGAACAGCAGAACAGACTCATTAACTTTTAACACAATAAAGCAGCCATAAGCACAGTAATTTCGTGGTTATTGACATAATCATGTATTTGAATTTCCCACATGTTGACTTTGGAATTTCTTTCCCCCCCCAAAAAAAAAAAAAAAAAAAAAAAGAATGAAATGACTAGACAGGCTTTAAGTTTAATGGAATTCCACACGTATTTGCCAAGTTCCTCTTATGGGTGAGGAACTACATCTACCTCAAATGTAATTGGAAGGAAATCTCAATCATACAACCACTTAACACATCCACTACCACTTAACAAAATCTCAACTTCCTTGGGTTAGAAACTCAAATACTCCTTATTGATTTATTGATGCTGGAAGACATAACTATCAAACTATAAAATAAATCATATCAAGTTGCAAGTGATTATGTAACAGTCAATCTTTAGCCTGTATAATTTATACCAAAGTTGGATCATAAACTCTTGTTTCATGGTAAAAGATGCTAATTCTGGTCAAAGAGTAAAAACATGCTAATAGGAGTCCACACCTCTAAAACTGCAATACTATTGTAAAGTTGTAGGTATTTTACATAAAAAGTTATGAAACTTTAAAAATGTATTTTTTGGGAGCACCTGGGTGGTTCAGTCAGTTAAGCATCCAACTTCAGCTCAGGTCATGATCTCACACTCATGGGTTTAAGTCCCAACTCGTGGGTTGGAGCCTGCTTCCAATTCTATGTCTCCCTCTCTCTCTGCCCCTCCCTCACTCATTCTGTCTTTCTCTCTCAAAATAAATAAACGTAATAAAAAAATTTTTAATGTATTTTTGAAAATGTATTCAGTCTTTAAGAACTTCCCAGAATTCTTTTCAGAATCTTTTCTTTTAGATTTGTCAGCTAAACTTGGCTTTTAAGGTAAGCATAAAATGTCTGCCATTTCATCTACAGTGGTTAAGGTTTTAATCAATATTATGTAAGAGGATGTATAACATAAAGATTAAAGCAACCTCTAGAGGGGTGCTTGGGTGGTTCAGTCGGTTAAGCATCCAACTTCGGCTCAGGTCATGATCTCAGGGTTCATGGGTTTGAGCCCTGCTTCGGGCTCTGTGCTGACAGCCAGCTCAGAGCCTGGAGCCTGTTTCAGATTCTGTATCTCCCTCTCTCTCTGACCCTCCCCTGATCACTCTGTCTGTCTCTCTCTCTCTCAGAAGTAAATAAAACATTAAAAAAATTTTAAAGCAACCTCTAGAGCTAGACTATTTGAGTCCATTTCCTGCCTCTGCCATTTACTAGCTATGTGACCTTGGGCAAGTCACTTACCTCTCCATCTATAAAAATGGAGATAATAATAAAAATCCTCAATGGTTATTGTAAGGACTGACTGAATTAACACACACAAAGTGCTTAGAACAATGCCGGACTCTAATACAGTTATGTAAGCTTTTGCTATTATTATAAAGAAAATGTCTCAATAGGAAAATCTCTTCAAGATGTCACATCTCTCAAGATGTTTTAAATATTAGAATAAATGTAAAAAATNCCCCTACCCGCACCCCCACCTCTGCCCCAACCCCTACTGCCTCCTCCAAAACTTAGTTGCAATAATTAAGAAACTGCAAGTCCAAGGACAATAATGAATTATGTTTATGGAAGTAAAATTTTCAAAGGAGAAAAAGGTCAGAATGCACATAGCATGGTGTCCTCTCTTTGTCCTGAACCCAACAAGTGTTGGCCTGAGGAGAATAGATCACTGCCATTTGCACTTGCTCTTCCAACACAGGTGCCCTTTTCTTAGCCAGGCTCTAACTCAGCCTGGATCAAGGAAGCCTTAGAACATTCTCCTTCTGCTGCCACCTTACTCTTTGACCCTGGGAGTTGTGCTCCTGAGCAACCAATTGGCTGTCAGATCAAAGGTATGGGGTGTGGGCTTTACGCATACAGGCTATTTGGCCTGCTTTGGTCTGAAATCACTTGTGCCTTAGGGAAAAGGCCTTACAACAAGATCCAGCTTTCTAGAGTTCTGCCTTGAAATCTTAGTCCAAGATAATAGTAGTGTACTTTTGCCTCTTGTTGCTTTCCTTGTGCATTTATCTTTCTGAATACTTCAGAAGGTATTCTGAATACAGCCTCATGATCATTTCTAACCATCACATTGTACCACACAATAATACAAATTTGCCAACTTACACATAATTCCTGTGCTTAGTCTAGTACAGACTTAGCATCTTTTACAAGGCTCTTGAAAGAACGGAAAGGTCAGCATGAAAGAATTAGCAAAGCAGAAATTATCTTTCAAGGTGTTTTAATCTTTAGAATATGAAATTGTATTGTTACAGAAAAGTACAATATTTTTGCCTATAATCATTACACACTTTCATGCACTTACAAATATGAACTCAGACACCTTTGGAAACTAAGCACAGTTTCTAAAATAGTTTAGTTTTCATGCTGTTTTGTTTCATTTTGGATGGATTGTTCTACTTTCAAATTTAACCTGCCTTTCTTCTTCCTAGAGTGTTAACAATAATATAAATAATGATTCCCTTCTTCTCACCATGCTCGGTCCCACTTTTCTCAAAGTAATGCTAGTATTAGTGAGGTGAGTTAAAATGATACAAGTGAAAACAAACTAGATTATATCTCTCTTAAACACATCCACATAAGATGCTACAAATAAAATAACAAATCCAATTCAATTTTAAATCCAAGGAACTACTCCAATACTTTGTCATATTATGATTTTGTTGCCATCAAGTGTTAGCTCAAATGCATAGTACATTGGTGCCAACTTAAAACAAAAAATTATTGTTATAAAAGTTGACCTTTTGGTGCTAATTTTTACTATCACCTTTAGAATACTCAATAATTACAATAAATTTTGTCTATTGTACCCCATTATAGGAACTGGAATACAGTGATAAATAAAATTTAATAAAACCATAAATAAGTCCTCTTGACATTATTAAAACATTTATCAAAATATAAGATTTCATAGAACTGACAAGTTTTACTACAGTAAGATGTACTAATTTATTACTTTAGATTTAGAGAGAAAGTTTAATCGAAATTTTCTCTCTTCCCATCTAATAACCAATGGTTCATATACTGGTGCTAAGATGGGAAACAAAAAGTTGCTCTTCCCTCATACTGTTGTTAAGTCATTTTAAGTTTGACAATTGTTTTATTCTTTTTTTAATATTTATTTATTTATTTTTGAGAGAGAGAGAGAGAGAGAGAGAGAGGAGGGCAGGAGAAGAGAGAGGGAGACAGATAATCCCAAGGAGGCCCCCCCATGCTGTCAACACAGAACCGGACATGGGGCTCAAACTCACAACCGGTGAGATCATGACCCAAGCCAAAATCAAAAGTCTGACACTCAACCAACTAAGTCATCCATGCGCCCCAGTTGGGCAGCTGTTTTAAATGTACAATCTTATACGTCTCAGGTTGGACATTGCTCCTGAAAATGGGATTGTATTTAATTATTCAAGCTGAACAAAAGTGATGGTCAGGGCATCTGACCAGTTGCTCTGGCATTACCTAGAATCAGTAATGGATCTTTGGTCAATCGCACTGAAGGTAAAGCTGGCAGTCTTCTAATGTCTCTTCATAGCACCCTGCTGTGCCTCAGGTGTTATTTGGCAATGTATATTCAATTGACATTTTACAGTAGAAAATTTAATTATTTGTTTTCTCTACTATAAAAAGGAAAAGCCTGAGAAAAAAAACTATTTAGTCTAAATTGCAATGTATATTTAATCTCTCAATGACTATGTAATTAACTTATAGTTTTCAAACATTAAAATATTTCCCAAAAAGGCAAACAAATAGTGTAAATTCTCATAGCAATAGTAAACACTAATTCATAGGCACTTCTTTTTTTTTTAATTTTTTTAATGTTTTATTTATTTCTAGGAGAGAGAGAGAGAGACAGCGTGAGCAGGGGAGGGTCAGAGAGAGAGGGAGTCACAGACCGAAACAGGCTCCAGGCTCTGAGCTGGCAGTCAGCACAGAGCCCGACGCGGGGCTCGAACCCACGAACTGCGAGATCATGACCTAAGCAACAGTCGGACACTTAACCGACTAAGCCACCCAGGCGCCCCTCATAGGCACTTCTAAAACCTTTCATCCAAATAGGACAAAGCTCTTTATCTAAATTTTATTCCTAATATTCTTAAGAGGCATTATAAGCAATCACATCAGAAAGGCACCGCAGTGACAGGCAACCACTTCTAAGGTGAAATGTGTCCATGTTTCTATAGTAACTTCAGAGGAAGTAAACACTGTGACTGAAGTTGCTGGGATAATAAAACAGACCAACCTAAGAAGTTCAATGCTATTAATATAGGTAAATAAGACGTTAGGAGGGGCACCCCCAATGAAAGCCACCAGAGCATGCCCACAACACACCTTATAGTAAAGGCTGACCAGCTCCTCTCTACAATCAGGTTGTTCTCCAAAATTTATTCGTAAGTTGGTTATTTGGAACTTTTAACACGTATTTCTAGGGGAGAAAGAAAGAAGGAGAGAAACAGAGGCACAGAGGAAGGAAGGAAGGAAGGAAGGAAGGAAGGGAAAGGCTAGAAATGCTTATTAATTCCCAAGCCAATCTACAGAAGCCTGTTTAACTTATAGTGGGCCTAAAATTTTTATTTTTCAATCATATTTACTTACCTTTCGTAACTGTAATCAAAATGCTTTCAGAGCTCTAACTTAAGAGCGGCTATTTCATCACTCTCCTAGAATGATACATATGTCTATGCCCCAGGTACTTGTTTCCTTTCTATATCAGTCTGAAAGAGAATACAACCCCTCACAAACAACTCTGTGTAGGGGCATGGGAGAAGTGGCCTGGTATAAAACAGCAGATGTGCACTGATGACATGGAGGACACCTGCCAAATTGCTATCCCTTTTAAAACACAGTGCAGACCTCACAAAATGACTAAACACAGGAAGGTTTGCAATCCCTTTCTAGAGTCATCCATCTCCAGGTTTTCTGGGTTGGGAAGTGGGGGAGCAGAGTAAGGAAAATTTCCCCCACAAGCCATCGGGCCCAAGGTTCAGACTCTTCTGCCACTCTCTTAATAGCTTCATGTTATTTCTATCCCAGAGAGTATTCACAGATTGTGGACTTCCTGCCTCTGAGAGTCAGCACAAGAACACAAACTCTAGAGTTAAGCAGACATGGGTATGAATCCTAACTCCACATTGTATCAGTAGCTTTCTGTATAAAGCTTATTCCTTTATTATTTCTGAAAGAGAGAGAGACTGTGCACAAGTGGTAGAGGGCCAGAGAGAGACACACAGAATCTAAAGCAGGCTCCAGGCTCTGAGTTGTCAACAAAGAGCCCAGCATGGGGCTCCTGAACTCACAAACCACAAGATTATGACGTGAGCTGAAGTCAGATGCTTAACCAGCTGAGCCACCCAGGTGCCCCTTTTCTCTATTGTAGAGGGTATGCTGTAAGGATTAAATGACATAATGTATGAAAGCTCCTAGTTTACAGTACCTGACTCACAGTAGGTGGTACTTCATAATAAAATTCCTTTTGCCTCACTGAAGAGAGCCATAATTTTGATACGCATCAACAGGTACCCAAGGCGCATCTTTTAGGCTACAACTCAGAAACCCACTACACTAGCCCCAAAATGAACATGACAGAATGAAACTGGCCATGACATAAAATAATGACATAAAATAATGAGACACAAAAAACACCAAAGCAATTACTTTCACGATTTCATTTCAGGTATCAGCACCTCATTCTCAGCTCCTATCTTCATTTCACACACCTATGTCCATGAAATCCAAATGATGATTTCTTCTAGAGAATTTATATTTAAGTAGAATTGAAAGGAAAAACATAGAACCCTTCAATATGTGACATATAAGGGAAGAAAGATTAGCTGTTTAGAAAACATGTATGTATCTCGGTTCCCATCATTACTATAAGGAATGAGCTATGCTGCTTTCTATTTCCAAAACATTACAGAGTTAAAGAGTTATAAACTATAAAGTATTAAATATTTTAAACTTATAAGTTTGGTATCAAAAATTAGATAGAAAAATGGTCTAATAAATAGAAATATATTCACATGCAGAATAGTACATAATTGTTTTATATTATTAACATTGCATGTAAATAACTTTCATTTTAAACCACAAGTCACCAAGAAGCAGTGAAGATGGAGTCTATTGCAATACTGTGGTACACAACAATGCACTTACCAAAAACATGAAGGATCTATCAATGCCAATGCTGTCGAAAATAATCACACAGAGAAACACAGGGAAAAAGTGGATGGATTAAAGAAAACCAAGTTTAAGTCTCCCATTAAATTTTTTAAAACTTAGGACTTGGCATATAAGGGAAGAAACACAATGATAGTAGATGCTACAAAGACGTGTAAAGATAATATTGTTATTGTTTTCATCAGCGCAGAAGGAAACTGTTTTCTCAACTAAAATCATGTTTTCACAAACTAGAGAGGGCAAATTTACTGAAAACATTCGTTTTACTAATATAAAAGACATTTCTTTTATTAATTTCCAAGGCAGTCTCTTTCCTGGTATGATAGAAGTATGCACTATTCTGATTTGCGTAATATTCAAGTTAATAGAGAATATTCTAAGTTGAGCTGAAAATAATTTAATATTTGATGATCTACAACCTTTCAGTGGCTCAGAGTTATGACCATGAATATCACCATAGCAAGGTTATTTGGAACCCCCTTTAATAGTTTGATTAACATAAAATGTACTATAGCCTTTCTTTTCTATGTATGCTTTGATGTTAAATAAAAAGAACGCTTGGCCAAATTCTGAAGAATGCATTTTTCTCTCAATCTAGAATATGTGCTACATATTTCTTATATGATCTAGACCATTTTTACTTTGCTAAAGTGAACAAATCATGGGGCAGCAGGTTCAAGATGTCAACAGAAAGGTCCTTCCTTAATCTCAGAGATGGTGTGGAACAGAACCCCACCACCCACTTCTTTCACCACTGGAAGTGAATGAAGGCCTCTGGGAACAGACCCCAAGGACCCATGCCCACCAGTGATCTACCAGGTTATTCTTGAAAATTAAGTGACACATCAGAATGATTTTGGACAACCCACTAGGAATCAAATGCATTTGAAGCAAATTTGAAAATATGAGGCCTATAAACTTTAGTTAAATTTTATTATATAAATCAAGAACGTCAATAGTTCGCCACAGATATATACAGATACATATGCTTACATATGCATGGAATATTTCTGGAAGGATACTTAAGAAAGTGTTAACAGCTATGGGGGCGGACTATGTAAGTGGGAGTGTGGAGTGGCTGGGAGTTTTCCCTTCATGCTCCTTTGCAACATTTGATTTTTTTATCATCTGCTTATGTTATTTTTTCAATAAAGACTAATTTAAAATAATAACAACTTACTTCATTTTCTAGTATCTTTAATTATAAAGGTCATTTATTAAATGCTTATCTTACTATTAAATAGGGAAAGATCAAGTTGATATTCTGTGGCCTCTCTCTTTCTTGCCACAAAAATGAACTTCAAAACAAAAAAGGCACAATTACTCAGCAAGGGCCTCTCTGAGGATATAAACCAGCACATAATACAATTTAAAAATTGCAAAATTAGTTGCAACCATTTGTATATTTCTTACACTCTGTTACTTTTATTTTTTAAACACTATAGAGCCCACTGCTTTTTATGATGATATATTTTGAACTATCTTGTGGTGTTTGTTTTCACACACACGAGATCACATGTAGTATCAGTATCTTAGAATCCAAAATGTAATTGTTTTCTAATTGTGCTGTTTTTTAAGTTTCAGAATAATATGTTTTCTGACCTGTGGGTTAAAAGAAAAAAAAAGAAGTGATCATTTCCTTTTTATCCAAATTCACACCCGGAATGGAACACTCCTTTTCACATCATCTAAAAGGCACAGAATAACAGAAACTACTACAAGTCATTTGCAACTACCACCCACTCTTCTTTTTATATAGAAATCTTCCTGGTTTTAAACTTCCATGTGTCAGTGTTGGGGAACAGCCCAGACAATACTAGGAGCTAGGCGGATGTACTGTGGGCACAGTCTCCCCACACTGGCAAGGGTTGCTGGAGTTTGGGTATTAGAAGCTAGTTACACAGCTCAACCCTGAACAACGGTCTTGAATGTATTAGCACACCAAGTAAATTGAATAGTAAGTAATTCCAAGTCCATCTCTCAGTCTCATCTTTGGCAATACACACACACACACACACACACACACAGTTTCATACTGACTACTCTACCAAAATCAATTTTAATCTCACATGCACATGATTATTCACATTCATTTATGCTAAGAGGCCCTTTTCCAAAGCCTAAGGGAGAGTTCTGACTTCCATGATACCTACTAACCACATGTCATGCACCCAAAAGATGAAATCTCAAACAGGAAGCAAGCCCCAGGCGGAAGGAAGACAGAAAGAGATAAAGGAGGGGAAAGGCTTACAAATTTCTTGCCAAATCGATGAAGAGAAACCTTGTCTGGTGGTCCAGCGGTCAAGAAGCATTTTCCCTTCCTGCGGTGGTAACCGCAAAGACCTGGGATGATGCTTGGGGTATTGACTGCCTTCTGCTAGCGCTTTCTGCAGTGCAGAAACTCCGGGCTGCACCATCGCTCTTCACTTGGTCACTGGGTCCATTGAAAACTCTGCCTATCTACCAGGAAAGTTCACGCTTCTTGGGATTTCAGGACCATTTGAGTTTGGAGGGTTGGGGAGGAAGCTGTTGGTTTTGTTTCTTGTCTCACTTGAGGGTTAACTGCATTTCCTTTACTGTGCGGGCGGTGGGGGTTGGGGGGATTAAGCCAACCTTTCTCTGGAGAGCAGTGCACAACCACCCTGTGGTTTGCATTTATATTGAATCCTCCCTTCCTCCTTCTATCAACGGTTTAGTGAAGCTTTCAGAGAAAATGAGGGAAAGCATCCATCAAAACGCAAAGACGCAGAGCGGAACTTTTCCTCTGCTGTCAGGGGGGAAAAAAAAGTCACTTCTTCTCACGGCCAAGGGCTGAGTCTGGGAACCTCCGGACGAGGAAGGAAGGTTTGGTAATGAGGAAGGTGGGAGAAAACAATGCCGAGCCTGCGATGCCTCCGGACACCGTACGTACATCCTGCCTGGATCCCCGACCCACACGCCGCCCACACCCACCGCTCCCGGGGCGGCGCGGCCTCGCTCACCTTGATGATGCTGCTGCGCCGGGGGGTCGCCCGCGCCGCCTCCAGGAGGCCAGCCTCGCTGTCAGCCGGGGCCCCTGCAGCGCCCGACAGCGCGACTCCGCTGCGACGGTCCCTCCACCGGCCCCCGGGGGCCACAGCCGCTCCGTCCCCGCAGGGCGCGTCCGGGCCCACTCGGGGGTCGTCTGC
>NW_027533010.1:2410267-2426209 GCF_008692635.1 Crocuta crocuta | reverse complement strand
GGAGGCAACTTTCTGGAGAGGAGACATCGCTTGGGTAGAGACGTCCGCGGGCTTTGGTCCAGGAGGCCGGCAGTCCGCTAGGGTCCGCGTGCGGGAATGGGGAAGGAGATGCGAGCGGCAGGGAGAAGGAGAGGCGAAAAGGAGAGGGAGGTGTCCGAAATGGGATGCGAACGNCCCTAGCGCCGCCGAGGAGGGGTCGGCCCGACCAATCCCCACTGCGAAGGGGTGTGCCCGAGCGCGAAGAATGGAAGAATGTGCTCTGTAACTGGGAGCCGGCCCAGACGAGCTCGTGTACTCGAGCGAAGGTGTGAGCGCGCGCGCGTGTGCGCACCCTCGGGCGCTCCGTGTACATTTTAGGAAGTTTCAGTGTTCGAAATGTGCCTGAAGAGGCACCAAAATCCGAGGCTGGGGGAGGGGGCAGGGAAAGGAAGCCTTTGGTAAGGCAAAGCAATTTGGGAAAAAGGAGGTGTTGAGCCCTAATGTCAAAGTGTTCCAAGTGACAGAGCGCAGCTTCGCACCACCAGGGATTTCCACCAACCCTTTGAAGTCAAATCCTGCAGAGATAAACTAGAGTTTACTGAAACTTTGCAGTTGAAAAAATTTGCTTCAGGCTCCATAAAATGATCTTCAGTTCACTCTGCAATGTGAATAAACATAACAGGGAAAGGGAATCAGATAAAAGAGGTGAAGGTAATAGGAATAGAAGAGGTAAGGGTAATAGGAAACTAAACCAACTAAATCCCTCTGGAGAGTGACTCTTAGCAAAGCCATAGAGATGATGGAAGTTGGCTAAGTACAAGACGAGATGGTGGATTCAGTCTCTGTCCTGAAACATCCTTATTTGATTATGGTTCAGCCTTCTTTCTCTAGGTAATCCTATATAAACATATTTTGCTAATTTCTAGCAAGTTAGCAACCAAGAAGAGAGACACCTTTGGATTGACACATTGTCACTGAATTTTACCACAGAATGCTCAGGTAATGTAAAAATGGCTTTGCCTGTCTTTGGATTCTGTGTCTCCCTCTCTTTCCATCCCTCTCCTGCTCGCACTGTCTCTCTCTCTCAGAAATAAATAAAACATTTAAAAATTTTTTTTAAATGGCTCTGAGCTTCCCTGGTAGGACAGAAAATGACAATTTGATTTAAAGGCTTTTCTATATTAAACCTCATGTATAACATTAAATTATATTTTAATTATTAATAATTTGATCATTGGAGATACTTGTTCCTTTGTCTGGCCAAGAACATGAGAAATTCTTCAGGCTTTTAGACCCAGAATTTATTAGAATTTCAGAATTTTAGGGATGCAAAGAGATTAAGGGATCATGTAGGGCAGACTTTTCATTTTACAGATGAGACGAAGGCCCAGGAAGCTTTAGTTTCTTGTCTACTACTTAGTGCAAGAGCTGAAATTAGAATCTGCCACTTAACTCCTCCTGTAATCTCAGCTACTTTATCTGGCTCCTCTGGGGCTGCTTGCTGCAGCCAGAACTGGATAAGGCTCCTGGGAGGTTTCAGACTTGACATTTGCCAACTTTCCGGTAAGACTGAGCACTCCAGTTTACCTTTTCTTTAAATACAAATGCAGCCCAGTAATGAATGTACTGTAGATTAGCAACCTCTGGTTTTAGAACCAACACCACCCTCTAGTGAGATTTTAAGAACTGCATCTATAATGGCAAATGTTTTTTTCTTTCTTTCTCGTATGTTAAAGGAAGGGAAAATCAAAAGTTTCCTTTTCAAGTAACCTGCTTTTATTACTCAGAAAGTAAAAGGGTCCCCAGATTTAAAACAACCATCCCTGGGGGCACCTGAGTGGCTTAGTCGGTTAAGCGTCCGCCTTTCGCTTAGGTCATGATCTCGCGGTTCTTGGGTTCGAGCCCCGCGTCGGGCTCTGTGCTGACTGCCGGCTCAGAGCCTGGAGCCTGTTTCAGTCTGTGACTCCCTCTCTCTCTGACCCTCCCCTGCTCTCTCTCTCTCTCTCTCCCCTAGAAATAAATAAAACATAAAAAAAAAATTGAATAAAACAACCATCCCTGTCCTTCATCTCCATTAGTTCAGGGAATTCTTATCTCTTTTGTACAGGAAATATTTTTATTTGCTATCCTTACAAATATAACCTATTTTAGGCTGTCATTTTTTTCTTTGATATTCAACTATTACTATGTTTTATTTTTATCTTATATAGTTACTTTCAGAGCTTCATTTTTCCTTATTACCCTAATAAAAATTCCATTCTTGGATTATCCTCCAAGAAATGTAAATGGCAGTTATCTTACTCATTATCTTGTTCTACAATATTTATGTCATTTACAAAGATTTCCCATCCTAAAGATTTGTATACCATTCTGATAAGAATTTGGTTTTTTTATTTTTTTAGTGTTTATTTATTTTTGAGAGAGAGAGAATGAGTGGAGGAGAGGGAGAGAGAGAGGGAGAAAGAATTTGAAACAGGCTCCAGGCTCTGAAGCCCAACACGGAGCTTAAACTCTTGAGCTATGAGATCATGACCTGAACCAATGTCAGATGCCCAACTGACTGAGCCACCCAGGAACCCCAAGAATTTGTTCTTTGAAATATTAAAATTAGTGTCTCCTTACTAACATTAAGGTCAGTGATCTTCAAAGAAGGAGAAGGAGGAGGAGCAGAAGAAGCTGCCAGAAATTATAGCATATAAGAATACAACCTTTTTTGTTTCAACTAGATGCTATCTAGTTGAACTGTTATCTCTTCCCTCTTTTAGCAGCCTTCTCTCTCACCCTCATCTGAAGGCAAATACACATACACAGAGTCTCAGCTCTCTCTCTCTCTCTTTCTCACACACACACACACACACACACACACACACATACACACATGCTTCTTACTAAATCTTTTGCTCTGAGCATCTGTTCATAAAGGTCATTATGTAATTCATTCTGCTTTGAGAAACTAGTTGGACCCTAATCTAACAAGTCTTTCACATTATTGTCTTCTGGCATAAGCTCAGTAGGCTTCTCCTGATACTCATATTTGCAGTTTAAAAAAAAAAAAAAAAAGCCCTCCATTGAATCTGCTTCTGTGGCCCCACTTCCAAAACTGAGAGAAAGGGGTTTAGCCAGTTTTGGTTAAGTCAGTAGCCATGGGCACATTCCTCCTTCACCATTAATAACCCCCTTTTTCCAAATTAATATCACCCACAATTCTTGCCTCTCAACGTTTCACCAAATAAGGCAGCAATCATTTGATTGTCAAATTGGAAGCTGGATAGAGTTGGGTGGG
Organism: Crocuta crocuta; assembly: GCF_008692635.1. Classification (NCBI taxonomy): domain Eukaryota; kingdom Metazoa; phylum Chordata; class Mammalia; order Carnivora; family Hyaenidae; genus Crocuta; species Crocuta crocuta. Next base: position 2,422,947 of record NW_027533010.1, on the reverse strand, counting down.
GGTGGGGGAAGGGATGTGAATAAGTGTAATTAATTAGCAATTCAAATGTCACCACCTCAGAAAGGTCTTCTCTGATCACAAGTCTCAAATTGCTCCTTCAATTCCACATACATATCATGTTACTCATATTATATTCTTTTTTGCCTTCTGATTCTATCAGAAATGTCCAATGTCCATGAAATTGTTTACTTATATACTATATACTTACTATATACTTACTTATATAAGTATACTTCTGTCATACTGACCTCCTATGTCTGCCCCACTAAAGTCGAGAGAGGCTGTAATCTCCAGGTGCAAAAGACCTTGTTCATTGCTTTTTCTCCAGCTCCCAGAACCATGCCTGGCACAGAAGAGGTCTTAAAAAATATGGACAGAATCATCATCTTTGCAATCCTCTGACTGAATAAAAAAAAACCTTGATTTTTTAAAAATTTTTTTAAAGTTTATTTATTTTGAGAGCACAGACACAATGCCAGTGGAGGAGGGGCAGAAAGCCAGAGAGAGAGAATCCCCAGCAAGCTCTACACTGTCAGCATCAAGCCTGATGCAGGCCTCCAATTCACAAACCATGAGATCATGACCTGAGCCAAAACCAAGAGTCCAACTCTTAACTAAGTGAACCATTCAGAAGCCCCTGATTCTTTTTTTAAAGGCTCTGTCACTGCCCATACTACAGGACTTCTCATTCTCTGGGATCCTAGAATCCCATTCTAGGGCAGATATCAGAGCATAGCCAAAGCAAACAGTTGCAAAAGTAGAAGGATGCTTATAAATTTTCTAATTGAACTCTAGAATTTGACTGAAAGACAATTGATAGAAACCTAACCAAGCTCAGCAAACCTGAAAATACCTAGCCCAGAATCAATGACCAGCTATGTCAATATAGTTCTTCCAGCCCAGGGAAGTCACCCCAGGGCTCTGGGCCCAAGAAAAATCCTGTGAGAATATTAAGACTTTCCATACACTACCAGGAAATCACAGTTGGGGAAGGGAACTGACAACTGCCTTCTAAATACCAGATAATCCTCTATGAAGTATTTTGATCTCCACTTTACAGATAAGAAAACTAAGAATCAAAAAGGTCAACTAGTTTGCTCAGTATCAGAGCCAAAAGGAAGTAATGGAACCAGGATTTGAGTCCCAGGCAATTACTTTGAAGATTGTGCTCTTCCTGCTACATGAGGATCTCATAGGGTGCAAGTCCAGTGAACTCCTAGAGACTTTACATATTCTGATGACTTTTCCTCCTAACATCAATATTACCTCTATGTCATCTTGATGGAAGGTGAGGCTGACTGATTCATCAGTATGTGAGGAAACACATTTATTCTCTTCTTCACAGATGTGTAAGAAAGAGTATTTAGACATTAAGACTCAAATTCTCCTGATAAGTTCAAAGATGCATTGAACATGAGTATGGGGCATTTTCAACTGAGTCACGTATATCTTTATATTCAGTCACAACATTCTCCAGTACACACTGTAATCATCTCAATTTACTAGCTCAAGAAAACAATTTGTAGGGTAATTTGTAATATAAATATTATAGTGGAGTAAATATATACAGAGTCAATATGCCCTCTTAAAATTCTTGGGTTTTTTTTTCTTCAAAAGTATTCTTTTCTCCCTTATGTTAGCAATTAAATAGGAAACTTCAGTATCTAAAACATAAAAGTCAACTAATTTTATTTAAAAGTACAAGTAATCCATGCCATGATAATGGCCCTATAAAAATGGGAAGTTACAAATTATTTAGAATAAATCTAGTTTCCCCAGGCTAATAAATCTTCAAAGTACTGAAAAGCAATATATTTAAGAAATCTTTAATTATTGCCAATGTTCTTTAATGTCTGATGGCTGCTGCTTCTTTCCTGTGTTGGTAAACCTTTACTACCTTCAGGTGAGTAGGATGCCTTGGTGCCTCCCATTAGCACTGCCCTCTCTGGGATCATGTAGACAAGGAGGTGAAGATGCAGTTTTAGGAGCCCCAGACCAATCATCTGGGTACGGTCTGATGTGCAAGGAAAATGTCTTTTTAAAATAGGCAGTGTTAAAAAAATAAAATAAGATAGGCAGTCAGTGTTGATTTATTTTCTATATATTAACTGACTTTGACATAGATTCTGGAGATGGAACTCATGTCATCATTATATTCCCCATTAGTGCAGAAAACACAGAGGTATTTATGAAAACTACCACTGGAATGGCACCAATGAGGCCCACATGAAAACTTGTTTCTCTTCTTTTTCTATTTTATTTGACAATGTGGATCTTTTCCAGGTGTGAAGTTGTACTAGAAACCTCTTCAAATGAAACACACTCCCAATGCCTAATACTTGGGATGCAAGATTAAGTACAGGTTTGGTTCCTCCTCCTTTCCTCATCCAGGTAGATAAATCTAATTCATCTGCATATAGTAGGGGATTTTCTTCCAATTTATGCCAAGATACAAAGTTTACTAATTTTTTAGCATCTTCAGACCCTTTGGAAAAGAATGAAGAATCATATTTCTTTCCCTAAAGCACTCCCTTTGGTTATGATGTATCTTCAGTCTTATGCCTATTTGGTTAAGCTTATTGATATGCCTTTGTTGCATTCTATGTCAAATCTTTTAAGAGGAAGAAGCAGAGTGGAATTTTTAAATAAACACAAAATTTTAACACATGCCGTAAATTAAAATAGAAGACAGGAATAAAGTACGGTCTCTTCTGTAAGGCATTTTTAGTTCCCAGTAAGTTTTCAGGTGCATAGCTCTTTCATTGATCATAATGTAAGTTTAACTGCTTTACAAAATAAAAAGTCATAGAATGTGAGTCCTTAAAAAAAAAATCCATTTGAGGCCAAATGTCTAGTGAAAGCTGGATTGCTAACATTTGCTAGGTCATTAACCCCTGTGAGAATCCCCCAGTTACCACCCCCACTGACTCATATAGGTCACCATGGATACAACTGCTTCTTCCCATACCCACAGTGGAGCGACAACAGCTGCTGAACTGCACTTGGGATGTTTGCCATTCTCTGTTCTATATAAAAGGTACTGGTGAAACTGTTCAGACGATATCACAATTGTTTTTGAAAGATGGGGAGGGGAGCTTGCTGCAGGAATCACCTAAAATATTAAGCAGCAGCAAAGAACTGAAATTTAATTTAAACTGTAAGGTAGGATAATAAGCAACAAACTGTACAAAACTACATTTAGTGTAATGAGAGGCTATAGAGCTTTCTTTACATTTTCTCCTAACCAAAATGGGATTTTAGTAACTAAACTGAGAGCTGCAGACAGAATTTATTTGGAAGATTCCTTATGAACAATACTTAAACTCTAGAGGAAAAATACTAAAGATCATTATTTTTAGACTGTTATTTCTAAAGGAAAGGATTTTTTTCTGATTTTGATAGATGTTATATTTCTCATCAATATACTGCTATAAATTCTGAACTTCAGAAGAATAAAATATGTGGATAAAATAGAACCTTTACCCCTTCCAACTACATTAATTTTTTTTGTCTTCAACCTACAGGTTAAACAGGTTTTAGCTTGTTTGTTTTCTGAAAATGTAAAGAATGGTGTGTGATTTGTGATTGAAACCAAATTAAAGTCAAAAGGAGTACTTATCTGTACACCGAATAGATGAGAAAAATAGCATTTATTTAATTAGGAAAAAAGTATTTTCTCTTACTTCTCATCTTAATTCTCCTTACCAATCATTAATGACATCCATTAGGTATGATTCACATGGAAATACTTCATTAATACTCTTTGTTTTAAAGACAATCTTCAAACTCAGGGGGATGTTCACGAATTCTCCCTGTGGAAGAGTTTATGCCTCCTCATCCCATTGACAGCAGGTTCAGCCACTGTCATTGGTTTGCTTTAGCCAATGAAAGATGGGTAAAAGAGCCCCTTCTGAACAGAAGCTTCAAGAACCAGTGTATGCTTAACCATGATCTCATTTTCCTCTGCCACAAGATTAGTCAGATCCTAAGTAAAAATGGCCTGGGGCAAAGCTCAAGCCAATCTACAATGGATGGATAACATGAACAAGGTGGTAAGCCACTCAGATTTTGGGATGCTCTGTTACTGTAGTATTACTGAGTTTCTCCTGACTGATACAGATACATAAGTTCACCGAAAGCCCTATGTTTTCTACAACAATGCTATTGGTTCATATTGCCAGATACTACTTGATTTATATAGCAAATAAATATTCCTGTCGTCTACTAAACTAGTGAAAACTAAAAATTTTGGATATCCAAAAATTGTGCATAGTTAGTTCTATTTCTATGACATATTTTTCTACTTATTTCTTTCCTATAAGTTATGTAAGCCCTGATTCTGCCTTTCTTAATAGGTTTAGAAATGACAGCATATGTGTGAGCATATGCATACTTCTTCTGGTATAATTTTTTTCTTTTACCTGTCTTGAACATTTCTCTCCTCCTCCACCCACATCAACTCTTCCACTCCTTGCAAGGTAACTCAAATTAACAACCTGAGTTGCCAAGCTAACACATCTTTTCAGCTTTAGTGTACATTTGTGTGTTTCTGTCTGTGTGGTGGGGGGGGTATGTGTGTGTGTGTGTGTAGGAAGAGAGAGAAAGCATGTGTGTTTGTTATTGTTAGATTTCCTAGAAGAAGAAGAAGAAGAAGAAGAAGAAGAAGAAGAAGAAGAAGAAGACAACAACGAAGAGGAAGAGGAAGAAGAAGAAGAAGAAGAGGAAGAAGATGAAGAGGAAGAGGAAGAGGAAGAAGAAGGAGAGGTAGGAAGACATATACAGACTCTTCTGCATCTTCCTTTACTCATTCAACAATACCTGGTAAGAATACCACCACCACCTCATCTGCAACATCCACTCATTCGTTCTTCTAAATAAATGCAAATATTCCATGGTATAGATATAGCATAATTCATTTATTCATTGCTCTATTTGGGGTATTCAACTTATTTCTAGTTTTTCACCACTACTGACATTGTAATTATCATTTCTGTACACATTTTTATGAACCAATTGTTTAATTTCCATCAGATAAATTCCCAAGAGTAGCATTTTTGGGTGTAAGGATGTATATATTTTTAATTTTAATAGTAATGCTAGATATATATCCCAAAGAATCACAATACTTTACATTTCATCTTAATAGGTATTGTAGCTCTCTTTAATTTCTGCCTATCTTATAGGTATAAAATTAGATTCCATTGTTATTTTAATTTCACTTTCCAGATTACTAAGCATCATTTCAAATGCTTTTTGGCCATTTGGATTCAGTCTTCAGTAAACTGTCTACACATGTGTTTTGCCTAATTTTCCATTTGATTGAATGCCTCTTTCTTCTTAGTTTATAAGAGTTCTAGAGCAAACTCAGAGATGCCACATTCAGATCTTGCTTCAGTAAAGGACTCACTCCCCAGCTTCAAGGCATGTTGCTCACTGACAGCCTTCAGTTGTTCAATTACTCAGGGTTCACCTCAACTTTTGAACCAAGGTCATGTTCTTCTGGGGGTGGCCCCTTGCCAGTGAATTACTGAGGTGTTGATAGCTGAGAGCAAACTCCTCTTCTCTGGGCAATCTCCAGCCAATGGACCCTAGCCAATTCCAACATGGCAGGACTCCTCCAATAGGCAATCATTCTTCCAGCTGCCCCTTGGGCTGGTTGAGATTTTGTCATGTCTGTATCTGAACTCCTCCTGCCCAATCCTGCTCCTCCATTGTCCCTCCACATGTGTTACTTTCCAATAAATCTTTCACCTCTAACTCCAAATGCTTCTCAAAGAGCCCAACCAGCATATTATAGATGTTATCCTTATTATGTCATTTGCTTTAATGTTTTTTCCAGGACTTATTGACTTTGTTTATGGTATCTACATTATATTAATTTTCATATAATCCAATATGTCTCTCTTCTTTTCAGCATTAAGAAGCACTCTCCAGTGCCTAGGTTGTACATGTAATCTCCTGTGTTTTCTTGGAAGAATTTTATTGACTTTTTTAACACTTGCTTGGTCTTTCTATACTGTATTTTTGAAATTAACTTATATGTATATATAAGCATTAACATAAATTTTTAAAAATAATATGGTGGGCTGCTTTATTTTCTTCATTAAATAATCTATTCTTTACTCACTGAATTGAATTATCCCTCTTGTCATATGTTAAATTCTCACATGTACTTCAATCTGCTTCCAGGTTATCTGTTCTGACTCCCATTCAATATCATATTAATTTGATTATAGTGACCTTGTAGCATGTTCTAATATCCATACTCCCTCCACATTGTGACTAGACGGATTTACCTAAAAGACAAATCTGACTCCCCACTACAAAGCTTTATTGGCCTCCCAGTACCAACAGAATAGGGTTCAGGCTTTTTGGCACATATGGCCATGGTTCTTGTTTACATCCTTGGCTTCCTTTCTGGCTACTCCACTTCTCTTCCTACTCCAGATGTTTAAATAATAGCTTTGAATTTTGGTTGGTTCTAAAATTTTTTAGTGCTTCAGGGAGATCCAACCTTAAAGAGATCCAGGTATATAATGTAAGGGCAAATACAGACTAAAAATAATAGGCTTGGGGTGCCTGGCTGGCTCATTGGTGGAACGTGAAACTCTTGATCTCAGGGTTGTGAGTTTGAGCGCCATGTTGGGTGAAGAGATTTCTGTAAAAAATAGGCTTAATTCTCCCTAGTAGAAATAAAGAAAAAGACTTCTTCCATCTCCCTCCCCCCTTTTTTTCTAGAATTTCTTTCTCTGTCCTTTTCAAATGTATATAAATCTTTGTAATGGCTAACTAAGCATCTTCCCAGTATCACAACTCACGAATGTTTCCTCAAAAACCATCTTTTTGAAATGCAAACATTAAGATAGTTCTATTTCCCAGTTTCAGTAAGAAGTTAAGAGCCTAATGTTGGTGTTTGTCTTGCCCCAGTTCATAAAACTACCTCTTGTTATAAAGATATGAGAAGTTTGTTTTTCCTCTGGTTAAAGCCAATAAGATGGTGACCCCAATCACTAGGTAAGGTTACGATGAACTACATGTGATGCAATGGATTATGTCTGCCATATAAATGGGTAAGATTTCTTTCTTTGTTGTGTCTTTGCAATTTCTTAGTGGATTGCCTGAGATGAGCACCACAGATTTCATGCTTATTTAATGATGAAACTGGTTTCTGTCTCTATTACCTTTGTGGAGAGGTTTGCTGAATTGGGAAACGACTTTGTGTTTTAATTATATTTCCCCAATGATGACCAATATGGATATTTTCTTGAACACAGCACCAACAGAAGGCAAACTTATGGAAAGTTGTTTTTTAGCCTGCAATCATTAAACACAGTGTGCAACCTAAACTTGTAGTGTCACAGTCTTAGGTTACCAGATCTATTTGTCCCGTGTCCAATCTCTGAGATAGCCTCTCTAAGAAAAAACAAGTTTGAATTTTTCCTGGAGTTATTCTGTTTTTGTCATGTTTTCCTTCAACCAAAAGCAAGTGTTAATAACTTGCTTAACCCTATTGTAGAGAAAAAGTCATTTGATGGTTATGAACTCACTTTTGTGTATGCTGTCATTTTCCTAAATCCCCCTTGTGGACCGAGCCATTGTTCTACCAGATGCTGGGAGCATGAGCTGTTCTCAGCTGAGTTCCCCTCCAAAAATTACCCTCAGCCAAAGAGAGTCTTGTCCAAAGTCTTGACTCCTCTCTGAGAGCAGCCTGCATCCAATGTCTATGGATGGGTACGTGGGGAGGTGGGGTACAGGGGGGAACCCAGGTCTCTAGAGACAACTCTGAAGGTCATCCTAGGATTGCTGGGACACTGTTGCGAAAATCACAATTCAACTTCTGCCTAGTCCTGCTTCCCTCATTTTTCTCGGGCATTGCTCCCAAACTCAAGATTCCCCAAAACCTCTGCATGCAAATCTCAAGAGTCTGTTTCCTGAGGAACCCACTTGAAGCATTTACCAAGATGAAAGGTTTTTCCAAATGTCAAGGAGTCAATGATGTCTGAGAATATGATAATAAAACATGATAAACACAAACCATTGTTTCTTGATACCATCTTATGGTGTGGGAGCTATAATTAGGTAGGATTGCCACCAGCACCAGCCATTCAGCATCTTTTTATGGATTAGAAAAATGCACTCCCATTGAATGGAAGGGCCTGTGACTACATGATTCTGTGAGTGAAGCAGCAAGAGCTGGATCTCAGACTACTAGCTCCTTAGGCCTAACACCCTTATGTATTTAGTAATCAATGCAACTGTACATGGTGCCCTTTCTTAGATTCAAAAGAGTGCACCAAGGCAACAATTGCTCACTACTCTTAAACAAAGTAGTTCCTGGTGGAGTAGACAAATGACAAACAAATGTTTACACAAAGACGTTTGAAACGTAATTAATAGGAGGACACTAGGGATATGAAGTATTGCCAAGATGCCTATGGGTAGGAAAAACATGAATTAAGAAATCTCATGATAGTACCTGTGAAAACACTTCATGTATATGAAGGAAAACAGAATATGTCACCCCAAAATATGCCTCTTTGACATACTAATTATTTTGAGTTGAAGGCAATTAAGAAGCAGTAAACACACAAAAAGTTCCCACTTTTCTGCCTAAAGGCAGGAAATAAATTCTTTTACCGGAGACAGACTCTTTTCAGCCCAGAGACAGGGCACCAGAGGAATCCGAAAACTAATCTTGATAAACTAACCCTTATCTTTCTAGTTACTTCTTCACCATTTACTATCTCTAGCCTAAACCCCTTCGTCTTATCAATTACTCATAAATTTATTGTTTCTTTGTCCAAAAGATATAAAATCTTCTTACTCTGGCCAGTTCTTAGGTCTTTATTCCCTTGTGAAGGCCCTCATGTACATGTAAAACTTCAGTAAAATTGTGTTTGCTTTTCTCCTGTTAGTCACTGTCAGGATAATTTTCAGACCCAACCAGGGACCCTAAAAGGGTTGAGGAGAATGTTTTCCTCCCAAAGAGATGAAATCTAAAGATGAGATAAGAATGGAAAGAGGTTAAAAAACAGCAGTTGGTGGTCAGAAGGCGAGAGCAGGTAAAGGTAAAATAAAGGGCAAGCCAAGGCAAACACTGCAGGCCTGAATCTACAAGTGGACAGTATTCTGAGGGCAATCATTCTTACACTGAAGTCTTACTACACAAGCCTTATTTTTGTATATGGTGATATCATTTGCTTTTAAAAAAATATCTGTGAATGTTCAAAGGATTTTGCAGGTGGGATGTTCCAAACACAAGGTCCCCCTAAAAAGCAACTGAAAATGTGCATAATTATTAAACCGTACTTGTGTAAGTAAATTGAGAAAAAGATTCTCTGACGATGCTTGTTTTTTACTCTTATTTCAGAAGTAAGAGTAAAATGGTAAGGGGTGGGGATAAAATGGAAAATGGAGTGAGTGTTGCCTACTCATTTAGTCTCTTTTTTTAAAAAATTTTTTTAATGTTTTATTTATTTTTGAGAGGGAGAGACAGCGTGAGCAGGGGAGGGTCAGAGAAAGAGGGAAACACAGAATCCAAAGACAGGCTCCAGGCTCTGAGCTTTCAGCACAGAGCCCAACATGGGGCTCAAACCCACAAACCGTGAGATCATGACCTGAGCCGAAGTTGGACGCTCACCCGACTGAGCCACCCAGGCACCCCTAATCTCTTATTTTATAAATATTTACTGAGTATCTTATGCTGCACAGTCAGTTCTATATTGTATACTCTTCTGTCTAAGCAGTTGCTCAAGCAAACAGCATAACCAAATAAAAGAATTTTATAAGGAATCTTCCAATAAATCCGTTATTGTTCCAGTCTAGACCAGCTCCGTAATACCCTGTCTAAATGTAAATATGACATTCTGTAAAGGAAAAGGAGATCTGCACAGCACTCTTTGCTTTCTTAAGACATATTTTTTTTAAATACTATCCCTCAAAAAAAAAAATACTATCCCTCACCTCTCCCACTTCAAATATCCAAACATCGTAGAGAAAAAGAAAGCATTTAATCATCCTCCGAAATACAACAATAGGTTAATAGACTTGGGAACTCAAAAGAAATAAAATGGAAGTGGAAGCATCTTCTAAACATGACTTTTCATGTTGTTTTATCTACCAAATCACTTCTGGTCTGGTCTATCTCTGTACTAGAAATACACTGCTACACTTAGCACACTGAATGTATGAACTTTCTATTTACTTAGCTCCTTCTTGCACTAGACTACAGGCTGCTGGAGAGCAAGAACCACATCTTAATCTTTGCCATATCCCTTGCCTTAAAGTAAAGTCTGGTCCACAGGAGGCCCACAAATGGTTATCTAGGTCTGTAAGCTAGGGCATGCATCCAAAGGGTTATTGAGAAAAAGACTGCCTAAAATAGATAATAGGAGTAAGAATCTGTGGCTAGAAAACTCAAGAGGTAGTAATAGGAGATCTTCCAGTAAGGAAGACAAGTAAGAGAGGGAAGGGAGCTTTGGGTAAATCTCTGAAACAAGAACTATACTCAACATACTGTGTGAAGGAAAAAGACGGGAGATGTTGGGATGCTAGCATAAAATATAAGCAATGGGATATTAGGTTTGCAATTTGTTATGTGCTGCACTTTTATATTTATCTTTGTCAATGACATCTCCAGGATTTGAAACTTGAGACTTCTGAACCAATCTCACCAATCCCTCCCCATCATCAATACGTCCAAGTTTCAATTCTTCTCTGGTTTCTCCTTAACCCTTTCCCAGTATTTTATTCTCACAGCTGCTACTTTTGTTTGGATCCCCATTAGTATGATCTTAACCCAATTCTTTGTTTCGAGTCTTTTAAAAACTGTTCTCCAATCTGAGAATATCTAAAATTTGGCTCTGGTTTTGTAACTTCCTGATTCAATAACCTTCAATGGCCCTTTATTTGTAAAGTCCCCAGTATAAAATTCTAAGTCATTACCCATGGTATAAATAACATGGCAGAGTACACTATGCATGAGCAAATGGAGTCAAATAGAACCAAGTTTTGAAAACTACATGGACCAGTTACTAACAATGTAACTACCCAAGTTAATTTTACCTTCTAAGGCTAGGATTTCCAAAAGGGGTGGGGGGAGTGAATGATAACTAAAAGGACTAAAAAAGAATGTGCCTAACCTAGCCTGGTGCTGAATAGATGACAGGAGCTCAATATCTTTCCTTCCACCTTTCCATCCAGACCTTCTGTTCTGACAGCGCTTTTACCCAGCCCTGGACTTTGTGCTCCACAATGTGGTCTTCTGCGCTCTCACAGATCTTTGATCACAGTTCATTCATAACTTATCCTATTCTGCTTGTGTATTTAGGTATAATTATTATTTTGAGCAATTAGTCCTTTCTCCCCTTCTAGATTGAAAGTAACTCAAGATGACGATTTGATCTTGTTCATCCTATCTCCCATAACATACAGCATTAGGTACTACCCACAATAGGAACTCTATGTCTATTAATTGAATTGCATACTTTTACATGATTTATCCAAATTTTAAAAGCAAAAAATTCCTTTTTTCTTTAAGAATGAAAAAAAAGCAGAATAGATAATTATCTACTGTAATTACAGTATATCCCTCTAGTACCTAACAGGGGCCTTGAAATACAGTTAATATCCCCTAAATTGTGTTGATTAATTTGTGTGTCACACACTGAACACCTATTATGAAGACAGTCTTCAAATGTAAGGGTTTTCAGCCAAAAAAAAGACTTGGGCAAAAGAGGAGATAGTAATAACTACTCATATCTGTATTACTATTGAAAAAAAACAAAATCAGTTCTAATGTTATTGAACAGTAAAATTATTTTCTCTAGAATATGAGTATTAATTTGAATAGGTTTGTATTCTCTGTTTCCACAGAAACTAAAACCTGAAATGAGCTTACATTGCATGCAAAAATAATGACTTTTAGATGCTTTAGCTGAACTGTATTCAGTGAAAAAAATTATGCTTCCCATTTTATTTTGGTAAATAATATGAAAAGCTAATCTCTGAATAGATTAAAAATTAAGTCATACTGTATATTTTTAAACCTTTATCTTTAAATTAAAATAACCCAAACTTTTATAACAGAGAGTAAAAAAGTTATTATTAATGTAACTGTTAACAGTTGTTACTGCCAACTTTTTAAAAACACATGTCAAAATGATAAGCTCATGAATAGTCAGAGAGATCCCAGTTAAATCTCTTATAGCTTTAGCTCTGGACCAAATTGACTTAATCTCCATTTCTTCACCTATAATATGAAGATAACAGGTGTATCTATTTGAAGGGTTTCTCTGAGAACAATTAAACGATACTCATTATAAAGCACTGCGCCCGGCACAAAAAGAGCCCTTGATAAATGGTAGGTGTAATAGTCATCAGCATTATTACATAAGTTTACTTAGTTGTAAGTATTTACAACTTGATTGTGTATTATATATATCGTCTATATATTATATATTATATATTACGGATTATATATTACGGATTATATACCGTATATCATATATATGTGTGTGTATAATACTACATTATGTGTTATAGCGGCGATACACAGAACTCTCAGCTACCTTTCGCAGATATTTTTGTAAAGTACTCTTTCAAAGGCTACCCCAAGGCTACTGGCCGCCAGAGCCGCTCCGGGCAAGCCACACAGTGCTCACCCCTCTGGCGCGAGGGTG